>NW_020327269.1:0-162603 GCF_001858045.2 Oreochromis niloticus | reverse complement strand
ACTACCAATTAAGCATATTAGGTGATGTGCATCTCTGTAATGAGAAGGGGTGTGGTCTAATGACATCAACACCCTATATCAGGTGTGCATAATTATTAGGCAACTTCCTTTCCTTTGGCAAAATGGGTCAAAAGAAGGACTTGACAGGCTCAGAAAAGTCAAAATAGTGAGATATCTTGCAGAGGGATGCAGCAGTCTTAAAATTGCAAAGCTTCTGAAGCGTGATCATCGAACAATCAGCGTTTCATTCAAAATAGTCAACAGGGTCGCAAGAAGCGTGTGGAAAAACCAAGGCGCAAAATAACTGCCCATGAACTGAGAAAAGTCAAGCGTGCAGCTGCCAAGATGCCACTTGCCACCAGTTTGGCCATATTTCAGAGCTGCAACATCACTGGAGTGCCCAAAAGCACAAGGTGTGCAATACTCAGAGACATGGCCAAGGTAAGAAAGGCTGAAAGACGACCACCACTGAACAAGACACACAAGCTGAAACGTCAAGACTGGGCCAAGAAATATCTCAAGACTGATTTTCTAAGGTTTTATGGACTGATGAAATGAGAGTGAGTCTTGATGGGCCAGATGGATGGACCCGTGGCTGGATTGGTAAGGGCAGAGAGCTCCAGTCCCACTCAGACGCCAGCAAGGTGGAGTGGAGTACTGGTTTGGGCTGGTATCATCAAAGATGAGCTTGTGGGCCTTTTCGGGTTGAGGATGGAGTCAAGCTCAACTCCCAGTCCTACTGCCAGTTTCTGGAAGACACCTTCTTCAAGCAGTGGTACAGGAAGAAGTCGCATCCTTCAAGAAAAACATGATTTCATGCAGGACAATGCTCCATCACACACGTCCAAGTACTCCACAGCGTGGCTGGCAAGAAAGGGTATAAAAGAAAAACTAATGACATGGCCTCCTTGTTCACCTGATCTGAACCCCATTGAGAACCTGTGGTCCATCATCAAATGTGAGATTTACAAGGAGGGAAACAGTACACCTCTCTGAACAGTGTCTGGGAGGCTGTGGTTGCTGCTGCACGCAATGTTGATGGTGAACAGATCAAAACACTGACAGGATCCATGGATGGCAGGCTTTTGAGTGTCCTTGCAAAGAAAGGTGGCTATATTGGTCGCTGATTGTTTTGTTTTTGTTTTGAATGTCAGAAATGTATATTGTGAATGTGGAGATGTTATATTGGTTTCACTGGTAAAAATAAATAATTGAAATGGGTATATATTTGTTTTTGTTAAGTTGCCTAATAATTATGCACAGTAATAGTCACCTGCACACACAGATATCCCCTAAATAGCTAAAACTAAAAACTACTTCCAAAAACTTTCAGCTTGATATTAATGAGTTTTTGGGTTCATTGAGAACATGGTTGTTGTTCAATAATAAAATTATCCTCAAAATACAACTTGCCTAATAATCTGCACTCCCTGTATGAGAGTAAGAAAGAAAAGTATATCTTTGTGTCCACCTTTCTCTGTTATGCCCTACCTGGCCCCTGGCAAAAGCTTTGCTAGATCCGCCCTGCACAGTTACCAGCTGTCAGCTACACAAAAAAATGAGCTTGGTGTTTGTCTCAGAAACAGTTCATAACTTCCCTTCAACTCATTCATGTCACCTAAGGGTAAACCTGTTTCTCCATCACCTGTTCAGCTCTGATGATTCAGTAAGGATATCTGGTTTGGAACAGCCGTTTTTACAGCTGTGGCTGCTGCAAACATCAGCTGATACTAGAAATTAAAAGCAAATGAATTCTAACAACAGCTGATCAAGCTTAAACGTGCTGCTGTTGTTTAGCGCGATAAACAAACAAGAGAGAAAAGCCGATCATTGATCAGTTTCATGACTGAAGTTTCAACAGGCGAGAGAATGACAGGGGAGGCTTCGTAACGACAGAATAAATCGTAATATTTCTCTGAATGTGGCACGATTCCGTTTGTACGGCAACTCTACGAACTAACCATTATGAATAAAATAAAGTCCAACGTCAGTAACTTAGCGCGCACACAGCTGTATATAAACTCCCGTCGCGCTAGCTAGCACGCAGTACGATTGTAAAAAGTCAGCACAACGAAAATAAACTACACCTAAACTCTGTTTATATCTGACCAAATAGAGTGCAGTCATAACTTCTTACCTGAAATCAGTTCACCTCACGCTCCTGCCTTCGCTTTCCCTGATCCATGATTGACCACCGCGTTAGCAATCGCTGCCCGGCCTCATATGTCTCGTTGGCGGCATGTCCTTTCTGTCACACACCGGTGGATAGCTGCCCTCTGTTGTAGCTCCACCACCAAACAACTCAGTATTTTTTCCACATCGACCAGCATCATCGGCCCATATAAACGAAAAATAAGTCCAGCTAAGACACAGACCCTTGCCGAGCGATCGGGCGATTAAACAAATTTTAGCCACCTCACTATCAGCCAAGCCTGGGTGGTTTTTCACGAAGGGTCGCTAGCCGCGCTAGCTAGCTAAGCTAGCGGCGCTAGCTAGCTAGCCAGCCGGCTATCAGCAACACGTAAGAGAACTGTTGCTAAATAAACTACACCTAAACTCGGTTTATATCTGACCCAATAGAGTGCAGGTCATAACTTCTTACCTGAAATTCAGTTCACCTCACGCTCCTGCCTTCGCTTTCCTTGATCCACGATTGACCTCCGCGTTAGCAAACACCGGACGATCGGCGGTAGCCTCACCGCCTTGTATGTCTCGTTCGCGGCATGTCCTTTCTGTCACACACCGGTGGATAGCTGCCCTCTGTTGTAGCTCCACCACCAAACAACTCAGTTATTTTTTCCACATCGACCAGCATCATCGGCCCATATAAACGAAAATAAGTCCAGCTAAGACACAGACCCTTGCCGAGCGATCAGGCGATTAAAGAAATTTTAGCCACCTCACTGTCAGCCAAGCCTGGGTGGTTTTTCACGAAGGGGCGCTAGCTAGCTAAGCTAGCGGCGCTAGCTAGCTAGCCGGCTATCAGCAACACTTAAGGAATTGTCGCTAATATGGGATGTCTTGATAAAACGAGCAGATATTTGAAGTTACACACCTACATTCTCGCCTGAAATATCTTAAAAGTGTATTTGTGACCTAGAAACACGAATAAAAGACATATAAAACGAAGTGGTGTCCGCCATTGTTAACTCGGCAGAGGGGTGCTATGAATTATGGGATATGGAGTTTGTAACAAGCATACAGATTTTCAGCCGTACTACTCCCGGTATACCACTAGAGAGAGCCAACCCACCACAAATAAAGTCTGTTTCTATGGAAATTGGCCTAAATTTGCACTAAAATCTAAATATTTCAAAACTATAAAAGTCATAAACACCAAAAGTGTATACCATACTAGTCCAGCTCCAGCCGCACAAAATGATCTAAATATGTAACCTATTTCAAACTGTTTGGCAGAGAAGCGCGGGAAAATTTTCACTAAAATATTAATATTTAAAAAACTATAATAGTTATAAACACCAAAAGTCATAGCACACCATTCCTGATCCAGCCGCACAAATGAGGTAACATATATGAAGCTTGTCTCAAAACTGCGGGGCGAGTTTCGCTGCAAATTTCAGGCGGAAACTGAATAATAATAATAATAATAATAAATCCGACGAATAGTAATATGTGTGCCTCTTGTCATAGGCACACATAATAATAAATCCGAGGAATAGTAATATGTGTGCCTCCTGGCATAGGCACACATAACTAGAAAGGGAAAATTTCAGAAGAAATTTTATGTGTGCCTATGCCGCTGGTAATCAGTGTAGTTTGCCATTCATACAGCTACAGAGAGCAAAACTCAGCAGAGCAGCCATTCTCCACCATGAATTATGATAAAAACAAACACCGCTCGCGCCTCACAGATGACAGCTTACAGTTTTGGGTAAAGATGAAGTGGCTTTGTACAGCCCCGATTTGCAGACGCTGTGCACACAGGTTCATGAGCAGAAGTCCCATTCTACCACGGCAGACCCAACAATGTTTGCATGAACACGCTTTGAAGCATTATGTTATGGACCACTTTTCACACATGGTTGGTGTACCCACACAGGCAGCCGTAGCTTTTCAACTCATAGCCCAACACACACCCAAAAAACAGCCAAGAGAGAACAGACTTTACACCCGTGGTCCACCTCCCCTGCAGCGGCACTGCAGACCACGCCCCGACACACACATCAAACACATAAATAAATATATATGCACTTTTGCATTCACTTTTGTTTTTTGTTATTTTTACACAGTGTTCTGAATGATGAACAATGGTCTACAGCCAATCTTGTGTATTATTATACAAACTTTGGTTGTAAGATTCGGATAAGCATTTAATAAAAGCTAAATATTTTATATGAGAGTAAGAAAGAAAAGTATATCTTTATGTCCACCTTTCTCTGTTAATGCCCTACCTGGCCCCCTGGCAAAAGCTTTGCTAGATCCGCCCCTGCACAGTTACCAGCTGTCAGCTACACAAAAAAAGGAGCTTGCTGTTTACAGGGAGTGCAGAATTATTAGGCAAATGAGTATTTTGTCCACATCATCCTCTTCATGCATGTTGTCTTACTCCAAGCTGTATAGGCTCGAAAGCCTACTACCAATTAAGCATATTAGGTGATGTGCATCTCTGTAATGAGAAGGGGTGTGGTCTAATGACATCAACACCCTATATCAGGTGTGCATAATTATTAGGCAACTTCCTTTCCTTTGGCAAAATGGGTCAAAAGAAGGACTTGACAGGCTCAGAAAAGTCAAAAATAGTGAGATATCTTGCAGAGGGATGCAGCAGTCTTAAAATTGCAAAGCTTCTGAAGCGTGATCATCGAACAATCAAGCGTTTCATTCAAATAGTCAACAGGGTCGCAAGAAGCGTGTGGAAAAACCAAGGCGCAAAATAACTGCCCATGAACTGAGAAAAGTCAAGCGTGCAGCTGCCAAGATGCCACTTGCCACCAGTTTGGCCATATTTCAGAGCTGCAACATCACTGGAGTGCCCAAAAGCACAAGGTGTGCAATACTCAGAGACACGGCCAAGGTAAGAAAGGCTGAAAGATGACCACCACTGAACAAGACACACAAGCTGAAACGTCAAGACTGGGCCAAGAAATATCTCAAGACTGATTTTCTAAGGTTTATGGACTGATGAAATGAGAGTGAGTCTTGATGGGCCAGATGGATGGGCCCGTGGCTGGATTGGTAAAGGGCAGAGAGCTCCAGTCCGACTCAGACGCCAGCAAGGTGGAGGTGGAGTACTGGTTTGGGCTGGTATCATCAAAGATGAGCTTGTGGGGCCTTTTCGGGTTGAGGATGGAGTCAAGCTCAACTCCCAGTCCTACTGCCAGTTTCTGGAAGACACCTTCTTCAAGCAGTGGTACAGGAAGAAGTCTGCATCCTTCAAGAAAAACATGATTTTCATGCAGGACAATGCTCCATCACACGCGTCCAAGTACTCCACAGCGTGGCTGGCAGAAAGGGTATAAAAGAAGGAAAAACTAATGACATGGCCTCCTTGTTCACCTGATCTGAACCCCATTGAGAACCTGTGGTCCATCATCAAATGTGAGATTTACAAGGAGGGAAAACAGTACACCTCTCTGAACAGTGTCTGGGAGGCTGTGGTTGCTGCTGCATGCAATGTTGATGGTGAACAGATCAAAACACTGACAGAATCCATGGATGGCAGGCGTTTGAGCGTCCTTGCAAAGAAGGTGGCTATATTGGTCGCTGATTTGTTTTTGTTTTGTTTTGAATGTCAGAAATGTATATTTGTGAATGTGGAGATGTTATATTGGTTTCACTGGTAAAAATAAATAATTGAAATGGGTATATATTTGTTTTTGTTAAGTTGCCTAATAATTATGCACAGTAAGTGTCACCTGCACACACAGATATCCCCCTAAAATAGCTAAAACTATAAACTACTTCCAAAAACATTCAGCTTTGATATTAATGAGTTTTTTGGGTTCATTGAGAACATGGTTGTTGTTCAATAATAAAATTATTCCTCAAAATACAACTTGCCTAATAATTCTGCACTCCCTGTATGAGAGTAAGAAAGAAAAGTATATCTTTGTGTCCACCTTTCTCTGTTAATGCCCTACCTGGCCCCCTGGCAAAAGCTTTGCTAGATCCGCCCTGCACAGTTACCAGCTGTCAGCTACACAAAAAAAGGAGCTTGGTGTTTGTCTCTCAGAAACAGTTCATAACTTCCCTTCAACTCATTCATGTCACCTAAGGGTAAACCTGTTTCTCCATCACCTGTTCAGCTCTGATGATTCAGTAAGGATATCTGGTTTGGAACAGCCGTTTTTACAGTTGTGGCTGCAGCAAACATCAGCTGATACTAGAAATTAAAAGCAAATGAATTCTAACAACAGCTGATCAAGCTTAAACGTGCTGCTGTTGTTTAGCGCGATAAACAAACAAGAGAGAAAAGCCGATCATTGATCAGTTTCATGACTGAAGTTTCAACAGGCGAGAGAATGACAGGGGAGGCTTCGTAACGACAGAATAAATCGTAATATTTTCTCTGAATGTGGCACGATTCCGTTTGTACGGCAACTCTACGAACTAACCATTATGAATAAAATAAAGTCCAACGTCAGTAACTTAGCGCGCACACAGCTGTATATAAACTCCCGTCGTGCTAGCTAGCACGCAGTACGATTGTAAAAAGTCAGCACAACGAAAATAAACTACACCTAAACTCTGTTTATATCTGACCCAAATAGAGTGCAGTTCATAACTTCTTACCTGAAATTCAGTTCACCTCACGCTCCTGCCTTCGCTTTCCCTGATCCATGATTGACCACCGCGTTAGCAATCGCCTGCCCGGCCTCATATGTCTCGTTGGCGGCATGTCCTTTCTGTCACACACCGGTGGGTAGCTGCCCTCTGTTGTAGCTCCACCACCAAACAACTCAGTTATTTTTTCCACATCCAGCTGTAACTCCGATTCTATGCGAGCATTTGCGAGAGACCAGGGAGGTGAAACGACAGAGAGAGTCCCCTCGCTATCCATTTGCAGCCAAGTGCGGCAGCTAGCTAGGTAGCCAGCTAGGTAGCCGGCTAGCTGTCAGGCAGGACCGACGTAGTCAGAGCACTGTCGCTAAATATGGGATGTCTTGATAAAACAAGCAGATATTTGAAGTTTACACACCTACATTCTCGCCTGAAAATATCTTAAAAGCTTATTTTGTGACCTAGAAACACGAATAAAAGACATATAAAACGAAGTGGTGGCCGCCATTGTTCACTCTGTAGAGGCGTGCTATGAATTGTGGGATATTGAGTTTTCCACCAAGCATTACCGTAACTTTTGAATGATTTGCGCAACCTTAAAAATTCCAAGGGCTCCTGAAAGCAGCGACGCTGTGCGCACCGTTGAAATTGTCATCATTACGGTAATCCAAATAAGGGTACACAGGCTGTACCACTCCCGGCATACCACTAGAGAGAGCCAAGACACCACAAATGAAGTCTGTTTATTTGGCGCCAAAAGATGAATTGGCCTAAATTTGCACTAAAATATTAATATTTAAAAAACTATAAAAGTTATAAACACCAAAAGTCATAACATAATAGTCCAGCTCCAGCCACACAAAATGATCTAACATATGTAACCCTAATGTCAAACTGTTTGGCAGAGGAGCGCGGGAAAATTTTCACTAAAATATTAATATTTAAAAAACTATAAAATTCATAAACACCAAAAGTCATAGCACACCATTCCAGATCCGGCCGCACAAAATGAGGTAACATATATGAAGCTTGTCTCAAAACTGCGGGCGAGATTCGCTGCAAAATTTCAGGCGGAAACTGGAGAATAATAATAATAACTAGAAAAATTTGCATTTCCTGCGAAAATGCAGTGTGGATGCTGTAATGCTGAAGCTGTCTGCTGAAACTAGCAGAAAAAGCTGAAAAGTTGCAGAATTTGTAAAAACTTTGCAAAGCAAAGGAACTTTGCTAAAATGTAGTAACTTAGCAGAACTGCAATATCTTAGAGGAAACATAATACTTGGCAAAATACAATAGCATAGCAGAACTTAGCAGAAATATTGTAACTTAGCAGAAACACGATAACTTCTCAAAAATACAAGAATTTAGGAGAAATAGTATAAGATAACAGAAAGAATATATTTAGCCAAACATTCTTAAACATTACAGAAATACTATGATTTAGAAAAACAGTACAACATAGCAGAAATGCTGCGATTTACCAGAGACACTGTAATTTACTATTAATATTGAAATTTTTAAAAAAAATACTATGTTTTAGCACAAATACTGTAATTTGACAGAAATACTATAATTGGCAGAAATACTATGTTTAGCAGAAATACTGTTAGCACAAATATTATAACATAGCAGTAATACAATTATATAGCAGAAATGCTATATTTAGAAAAAAAATAATTTGGAAATACTATGATTTAGCAGAAATAGTATGATTGAGTAGAAGTACTAAGATGTAGTAAAAGTACTTTGATTTAACAGAAATACAATTATGGAGGAGTAATACTTTAAAATGGGAGAAATATTGATACACACACACATACACAGAGCCATGGAGTGTTAAGAAGAATCTGAGGTCCATATTAGAAAAGCTGCTAAAATCATAAAAGTTTGCAGAATTGTAATAAATGATGAATATGAATTAGTGGTCTGTGATAGTGTATTAATCTGTAGGGAAAAAAAACATATTGCCCAAGGTGTAATTGAACCACGACCTTTGGGTTGCAGACCTGTGTCATTACCAACTGCGCCACTGGGAAAGAGAGCAAGCGCCTGGAAACAGGGTGATGAGCAGTCAGAATTAGATTGCGGTGAGAGGCGAAAAACGCTGTTTTTTGGAGTTACAAAACGTCGTGTAACTCAAAAACTAGGTGACTAGAAGCATAATTCTTGTACTGGGTGAATCAGCGTACTTTCGTGTACTTTGACTGTGATTTGCATTGCTCTTTGTACATCTGTCGCTGAGATATGACGAGAGAAGAAAGGGCAGACCTCAGATATGATTGGCTGGCTGGGAAGCCGTGCAGGCCCTGATATGTAAATTTTATATGTATCAGTCCTCACAGAGGATTAGCTGCCTGGGGACCTGGCAGAAATATATACAAATAGTATGATTAAGCATAAATACTATATTTAGTAGAAATACTACGTTTTAGCACAAATACTATAAAATGGCAGAAATACTATAATTAAGCAGAAATACTATATTTGGCAGAAACACTATATTTAGTACAAATCTTATGAAATAGCAGAAATAGTATGATTTAGCAGAAATGCTGTATTTGGCACAAATCTCATAAAATAGCAGAAATAGTATGATTTAGCAGAAATCGTATTGCACAAATCTAAAATAGCAGAAATAGTATGATTAGCAGAAATGCTGTATTTAGCACAAATACTGAAAAGCAGCAGAAATGCTATGACTTAGCACAACAGTAATAACTTATAGAAAAATTGGAAAAGCAAAATGGACAGCTGGAAAAATCCTGAACATGCTAAGGGTCCCTCAAATCTAATTGTTAATTGAAAAAAAAAAAATCAGCAAAAAAAGTATAACAGTCACACAATCACAAATATGGGCACATATGGAAACACACATGCACAGAGAGACACACACAGGACCAAATTCAGTCAACCAGTCTAAATATATTGAATTTAAGTGATATAATAAGATGCTCCCATCAAAAGGCTCTCTCTCGCTCTCTCTCTCTCTCTCACACACACACACACACACACAGAGCCTAAAGGGAACAGTATTTGTGCCATGGAGTGTTAACAAGAATCTGAGGTCCATATTACAAAAGCTGCTAAAATCATAAAAGGTTGCAGAATTGTAATAAATGATGAATATGAATTAGTGGTCTGTGATAGTGTATTAATTTGTAGGGAAAAAACACATGTTGCCCAAGGTGTAATTGAACCCACGACCTTTGGGTTGCAGACCTGTGTCATTACCAACTGCGCCAATGGGAAAGAGAGCGAGCGCCTGGAAAACAGGGTGATGAGCAGTCAGAATCAGATTGCGGTGAGAGGCGAAAAACGCCGTTTTTTGCAGTTACAAAACGTCGTGTAACTCAAAAACTCGGTGGACTAGAAGCATAATTCTTGTACTGGGTGAATCAGCGTACTTTGGTGTACTTTGACTGTGATTTGCATTGCTCTTTGTACATCTGTCGCTGAGATATGACGAGAGAAGAAAGGGCAGACCCCAGATATGATTGGCTGGCTGGGAAGCCGTGCAGGCCCTGATATGTATTTGTATGTATCAGTCCTCACAGAGGATTAGCTGCCTGGGGACCTGGCAGAAATATATAGAAATAGTATGATTAAGCATAAATACTACATTTTTTAGAAAAACTATATTAAGCACAAATCCTATAAAAAGCAGAAATACTATATTAAGCAATATAAATATCCTCTAAAAATCCTATAAAAAGCAGTAAAACTGTACTATGATTTGGTAGAAAAACCCTAATTAATCAAAAATACTAAATTTGGCAGAAATAGCAGAAACACTATATTTAGCACAAATCTTATGAAATAGCAGAAAGAGTATGATTTAGCAGAAATGCTGTATTTAGCACAAATCTCATAAAATAGCAGACATAGTATGATTTTGCAGAAAAGCTGTATTTAGCACAAATACTGAAAAGCAGCAGAAATGCTATGACTCAACACAATAGTAATAACTTAAAAAAGAAAAGCAAAATGGACAGCTGAAAGAATCCTGAACATGCTAAGGGTCCCTCAAATGTAATTGTTAAATGAAAA
This sequence comes from Oreochromis niloticus, assembly GCF_001858045.2. NCBI lineage: Eukaryota > Metazoa > Chordata > Actinopteri > Cichliformes > Cichlidae > Oreochromis > Oreochromis niloticus. The sequence goes on along the minus strand of NW_020327269.1, from coordinate 151,815 downwards.
AAATCAGCAAAAAAAAGTATAACAGTGACACAATCCCAAATATGGACACATATGGAAACACACATGCACAGAGAGACACACACAGGATCAAATTCAGTCAACCAGTCTAAATATATTGAATTTAAATCATATAATAAGATGCTCCCATAAAAACTCTCTCTCGCCCTCCCTTTCTCTCTCTCTCTGTCTCTCACACACACACACACACACACACACACACACACACACATATAGGGAGAGACAAGCAAGTTTCTAGGTCAGTCAAGCAGCCTGGGAGCTGCTAAATTTGAATCCACCAATCAGAGAGGCTGTGTACTTTTTCCCGCCAAAACAGGTGCAGCCGTTTTTACACACTCAGCACAGAGAGAGACAGGATTTCTGCAGTGTATTTCTCATAGTGAGGATTCCTCTCAAACAAATGGCCATAATTTCCTAACCGTAGGGGCTAGAACGGTCATTCTTACACCGTTTTGTTCAGAAGAGATGGGGGAATCTTCAAGTGTTAACAATTTATCATTAAAATATGAATTATTAAAGATATTTGACTTGTAATGCACCATAACTGAGTAGAGGCGAAGCAAAAACTGCCTTGACCTGCCCTCAAACAACGCTTTCTAACTCTAAATCTATTTGGAGTATCGATATAATTCTTTCACCGTAAGAGACAGCAGGCTTTGGTGAACAGTCATGGAAATTTTCAGGTCTTTGTGGAAATGTATCAAAAAGATATGACGAGAGAAAAAAGTGGTTCATTTCCAGAGTTTGAAAGCTGAAGAAATCTGAGCGAGGGACAAATTTCCTACCCTCAAACAAACGTAATTCATGGCCAAATGGTAATAGGTGAGAAAAAAAATCGTACACTGTGAGCGTCAGGAGTGTCTGAAGATATATTGGCACAAGCCTCATGTCTTAATGTCGCTTTGTTAGGGAGATATGACGATTCGAATATGCCTCTCATTACAGAAATCAAGCGGTGATTTTGAACAAACTCTCCATTGACTTTCTATGGAGAGTTTTCAGACTTTGTGTTGGTCTGAGGAGATTTGCCAAAATTCTATAAATCTCACAGCAATGATGGTGACATTTTCTGAAAGCCAGCAAAAATACCTACGTTTTGATGTATAATTTGTGGAAGTTGAGTGAAAATTGAGCAAGTAGCAATAAGTTGTTCGGACATGAAGAGAAAATTGACAAAGGTACAGTGGCTCACTTAGAACCAAGTGCATAGCAACCATAACAACGCATGTATTTTGTGAAAAATCACAAAGATGAAACTCAAAACTTAAAGAGGGATAAGATGAAAACGGTAACAGATATGAAAAAGCTGAATCATTCATGAATAGCCCAATAATTTGTGAACATTTTAAAATTTGAATGGTTGTTCTAGGCGAAAGTATGAGAAAGTAGTTAAGTTTCAAAAAAGAGTAAGTTTTAGCAGAATTGCGGAAGTTTCCCATTCATTTCAATGGGACAAAAAATTGCATAAAAAGCTTAATATTTTAAAAAGTATAACAGCAAAAAATACCAAAAGTCATAGCACACTTTAGCAGAAATAGCAGAATAGTTTAAAATTTGAACGGTGAAAATAGCACAAAAATTGTTGAAGTAGTTAAACAGCAAAAAACGTACGGAAGCAACTTGAAGAATAATAATAAAGAATAAAGAGAAACAGGAACTCAATAGTGTGGATGCCTCCAGCATCCACACAACTAGAAAAATTTGCATTTCCTGCGAAAATGCAGTGTGGATGCTGTAATGCTGAAGCTGTCTGCTAAAAATAGCTGAAAAAGCTGAAAAGTTGCAGAAATTGTAAAAACTTTGCAGAAGTAAAGGATATTTGCTAAAATGTAGTAACTTAGCAGAACTGCAATATCTTAGAGGAAACATAATACTTGGCAGAAATACAATAGCATAGCAGAACTTAGCAGAAATATTGTAACGTAACAGAAACACGATAACTTCTCAAAAATACAAGAATTTAGGAGAAATAGTATAAGATAACAGAAAGAATATATTTAGCCAAACATTCTTAAACATTACAGAAATACTATGATTTAGAAAAACAGTACAACATAGCAGAAATGCTGTGATTTAAAAGAGACACTGTAATATACTATGAATATTGTAATTTTAAATAAATACTATGTTTTAGCAAAAATACTCCAGTTTAGCACAAATATTATAACATAGCAGAAATACTATTCTATAGCAGAAATGCTATATTTAGAAAGAAAAATATAATATAGTAGAAATACTATGATTTAGCAGAAATCCTACAATATAGCTTAAAAACAATGATTTAGAACAGATACTATGATTGAGCAGAATAGTAATAACTTAAGTGAAAATATTGGAAAGGTAAAATGACAAGCTGAATAAAAAAGGAACATGGTTAAGTTCGCTGAAAACTAACTGTTGTTCACCTGTGAAAAAATAAAATAAAAATACATTTAGAAAAAGAAAAAAAATAAGAAAAGCCAACAGATACACACAAACTCAAATATGGATACACAAATCAACAAATACACAAGAAATCAAATATGGATACTCAGAGACACACACAGACAGGGTCTATGCCAGTCAACCAGTCTGAATATATAATATTTTTATCCAACAATGAGATGCTACCCTAAAAAGGGTCTTTGTGTGTGTCTTTCTTTCTCTCTCTCTCTCTCTTACACACACACCCACACACACACACAGCAGCATCAGCAAGAGAACAGGGGCTGTTAACAGCATGTTTCTAGGTCAGTCAAACAGCTGTGACCTTCTCAATTTGAATCCACCAATCAGAGAGGCTGTGTGCTTTTTCCCGCCAAAACTGGTGCACCAAGTGCAGGCTTTTACACATGCAGCACAGAGAGAGACAGGATTTTTGCAGTCTCTTTCTCATAGTCAGGACTCCCCTCAAACAAACAGCCATAAATTCCTAACCGTAGGGGGCTAAAACGGTCATTCTTAGACATTCTTTTGTTCAGACGACGTGGGGGAATCTTGAAATGTTGACCATTTAAAATAAAAATATGAAATATTATAGATATATGACATAGATGATTGGTTGGCTGGGAAGCCATGAAGGCCCCAATATGCAAATTTGAATGCGCCAGCCCTCAGATATGATTGGCTGGCTGGGAAGCCATGAAGGCAACAATATGCAAATTTTAATGTGCCAGCCCTCAGATATGGTTGGTTGTCTTAGAAGCCATGAATGCCCCAATATGAAAATTTGAATGTGCCAGCCCTCAGATATGATTGGCTGGCTGGGAAGCCATGAAGGCAACAATATGCAAATTTGAATGTGCAAGCCCTCAGATATGATTGGTTGTCTTAGAAGCCATATAAAAAGGAGTAAAACTGTACTATGATTTGGTAGAAAAACTATAATTAATCAAAAATACTATATTTGGCAGAAATACTATTTTGTAGCAGAAACACTATAGTTAGCACAAATCTTATGAAATAGCAGAAATAGTATGATTTAGCAGAAATGCTGTATTTAGCACAAATACTGAAAAGCAGCAGAAATGCTATGACCTAGCAGAATATTAATAACTTAAATAGAAAAATTGGAAAAGCAAAATGGACAGCTGAAAAAATCCTGAACATGCTAAGGGTCCCTCAAATGTAATTGTTAAATGAAAAAAAATCAGCAAAAAAAACTATAACCATCATACAATCACAAATATGGACGCATATGGAAACACACATGCACAGAGAGACACACACAGGACCAAATTCAGTCAACCAGTCTAAATATATTGAATTTAAATCATATAATAAGATGCTCCCATAAAAAGGCTCTCTCTCTCTCTCTCTCTCTCTCTCTCTCTGTCACACACACACACACACACACACACACACACACACACACACACCAGCAGCATCAGCAAGTGAACAGGGGCTGTTAACAGCATGTTTCTAGGTCAGTCAAACAGCTGTGAGCTTCTCAATTTGAATCCACCAATCAGAGAGGCTGTGTGCTTTTTCCCGCCAAAATTGGTGCACCAAGTGCAGGCTTTTACACATGCAGCACAGAGAGAGACAGGATTTTTGCAGTGTATTTCTCATAGTGAGGACTCCCCTCAAACAAACAGCCATAAATTCCTAACCGTAGGGGCTAAAACGGTCATTCTTAGACCGTTGTGTTCAGAAGACATGGGAGAATCTTGAAATGTTTACCATTTAAAATAAAAATATGAAATATCATAGATATATGACATAGATGATTGGTTGTCTTAGAAGCCATGAATGCCCCAATATGCAAATTTGAATGTGCAAGCCCTCGGATATGATTGGTTGTCTTAGAAGCCATATAAAAAGCAGTAAAACTGTACTATGATTTGGTAGAAAAAGTATAATTAATCAAAAATACTATATTTGGCAGAAATACTATTTTTTAGCAGAAACACTATATTTGGCACAAATCTTATGAAATAGCAGAAATAGTATGATTTAGCACAAATGCTGTATTTAGCACAAATCTCATAAAATAGCAGAAATAGTATGATTTAGCAGAAATGCTGTATTTAGCACAAATACTGAAAAGCAGCAGAAATGCTATGACTTAGCACAACAGTAATAACCTAAATAGAAAAATTGGAAAAGCAAAATGGACAGCTGAAAAAATCCTGAACATGCTAAGGGTCCCTCAAATGTAATTGTTAAATGAAAAAAAAACCAGCAAAAAAAAAGTATAACAGTCACACAATCACAAATATGTACACATATGGTAACACACAAGCACAGAGAGACACACACAGGACCAAATTCAGTCAACCAGTCTAAATATATTGAATTTAAGTGATATAATAAGATGCTCCCATCAAAAGGCTCTCTCTCGCTCTCTCTCTCTCTCTCACACACACACACACACACACACACACACACACACAGAGAGAGCCTAAAGGGAACAGTATTTGTGCCATGGAGTGTTAACAAGAATCTGAGGTCCATATTAGAAAAGCTGCTAAAATCATAAAAGGTTGCAGATTTGTAATAAATGATGAATATGAATTAGTGATCTGTGATAGTGTATTAATTTGTAGGGAAAAAACACATGTTGCCCAAGGTGTAATTGAACCCACGACCTTTGGGTTGCAGACCTGTGTCATTACCAACTGCGCCACTGGGAAAGAGAGCGAGCGCCTGGAAAACAGGGTGATGAGCAGTCAGAATCAGATTGCGGTGAGAGGCGAAAAACGCCGTTTTTTGCAGTTACAAAACGTCGTGTAACTCAAAAACTAGGTGGACTAGAAGCATAATTCTTGTACTGGGTGAATCAGCGTACTTTCGTGTACTTTGACTGTGATTTGCATTGCTCTTTGTACATCTGTCGCTGAGATATGACGAGAGAAGAAAGGGCAGACCCCAGATATGATTGGCTGGCTGGGAAGCCGTGCAGGCCCTGATATGTATTTGTATGTATCAGTCCTCACAGAGGATTAGCTGCCTGGGGACCTGGCAGAAATATATAGAAATAGTATGATTAAGCATAAATACTACATTTTTTAGAAAAACTATATTAAGCACAAATCCTATAAAAAGCAGAAATACTATATTAAGCAATATAAATATCTTCTAAAAATCCTATAAAAAGCAGTAAAACTGTACTAGGATTTGGTAGAAAAACCCTAATTAATCAAAAATACTAAATTTGGCAGAAATAGCAGAAACACTATATTTAGCACAAATCTTATGAAATAGCAGAAAGAGTATGATTTAGCAGAAATGCTGTATTTAGCACAAATCTCATAAAATAGCAGACATAGTATGATTTTGCAGAAATGCTGTATTTAGCACAAATACTGAAAAGCAGCAGAAATGCTATGACTCAACACAATAGTAATAACTTAAATAGAAAAATTGGAAAAGCAAAATGGACAGCTGAAAGAATCCTGAACATTCTAAGGGTCCCTCAAATGTAATTGTTAAATGAAAAAAATCAGCAAAAAAAAGTATAACAGTGACACAATCACAAATATGGACACATATGGAAACACACATGCACAGAGACACACACACAGGATCAAATTCAGTCAACCAGTCTAAATATATTGAATTTAAATCATATAATAAGATGCTCCCATAAAAACTCTCTCTCGCCCTCCCTTTCTCTCTCTCTCTGTCACACACACACACACACACACACACACACACACACACACACACATAGGGAGAGACAAGCAAGTTTCTAGGTCAGTCAAGCAGCCTGGGAGCTGCTAAATTTGAATCCACCAATCAGAGAGGCTGTGTACTTTTTCCCGCCAAAACAGGTGCACGCAGCACAGAGAGACACAGGATTTTTGCAGTCTATTTCTCATAGTGACAACTCCCCTCAAACAAATGACCATAATTTCCTAACTGTAGGGGCTAGAACGGTCATTCTTACACCGTTTTGTTCAGAAGAGATGGGGGAATCTTACAGTGTTTACAATTTATCATTAAAATATGAATTATTAAAGATATTTGACTTGTAATGCACCATAACTGAGTAGAGGCGAAGCAAAAACTGCCTTGACCTGCCCTCAAACAACGCTTTCTAACTCTAAATCTATTTGGAGTATCGATATAATTCTTTCACCGTAAGAGACAGCAGGCTTTGGTGAACAGTCATGGAAATTTTCAGGTCTTTGTGGAAATCTATCAAAAAGATATGACGAGAGAAAAAAGTGGTTCATTTCCAGAGTTTGAAAGCTGAAGAAATCTGAGCGAGGGACAAATTTCCTACCCTCAAACAAACGTAATTCATGGCCAAATGGTAATAGGTGAGAAAAAAAATCGTACACTGTGAGCGTCAGGAGTGTCTGAAGATATATTGGCACAAGCCTCATGTCTTAATGTCGCTTTGTTAGGGAGATATGACGATTCGAATATGCCTCTCATTACAGAAATCAAGCGCTGATTTTGAACAAACTCTCCATTGACTTTCTATGGAGAGTTTTCAGACTCTGTGTTGGTCTGAGGAGATTTGCCAAAATTCTATAAATCTCACAGCAATGATGGTGACATTTTCTGAAAGCCAGCATAAATACCTACGTTTTGATGTATAATTTGTGGGAGTTGAGTGGAAATTGAGCAAGTAGCAAGAAGTTGTTCGGACATGAAGAGAAAACTGCAAAAGGTACAGTGGCTCACTTAGAACCAACTGCATAGCAACCATAACAACGCATGGATTTTGTGAAAAATCACAAAAATGAAACTCAAAACTTAAAGAGGGATAAGATGAAAATGGTAACAGATATGAAAAAGCTGAATCATTCAAGAATAGCAGAAAAATTTGTGAACATTTTAAAGTTTGAATGGCTGTTCTAGGTGAAAGTATGAGGAAGTAGTTAAGTTTCAAAAACAAGCAAATTTTAGCAGAATTTTGGAAGTTTTCCATTCATTTCAATGGGACAAAAAATTGCATAAAAAGCTTAATATTTTAAAAAGTATAACAGCAAAAAATACCAAAAGTCATAGCACACTTTAGCAGAAATAGCAGAATAGTTTAAAATTTGAACGGTGAAAATCGGTTGAAAATTGTTGAAGTAGTTAAACAGCAAAAAACGTACGGAAGCAACTTGAAGAATAATAATAAAGAATAAAGAGAAACAGGAACTCAATAGTGTGGATGCCTCCAGCATCCACACAATAAAGAGAAACAGGAACTCAATAGTGTGGATGCCTCCAGCATCCACACAATAAAGATAAAGAATAAAGAGAAACAGGAACTCAATAGTGTGGAAGCCCTTTGAGGGCATCCACACAATAATAATAAAGAATAAAGAGAAACAGGAACTCAATAGTGTGGATGCCTCCAGCATCCACACAATAATAATAATAAGAATAATAAATCCGAGAAATAGTAATATGTGTGCCTCTTGGCATAGAAAGACGAATAAAAGACATATAAAACGAAGTGGTGGCCGCCATTGTTTCCTCTGCAGAGGCGTGCTATGAATTGTGGGATATGGAGTTTCCGCCCAAGCATAAACTTTTTTGTTTGGCTGTACTACTCCGGGTATACCACTAGAGAGAGCCAACACACCACAAATGAAGTCTGTTTCTATGGGGCCAAAAGTAGAATCTTTCTCAGGAGGCTAGAAATTGGCCCAAATTTGCACTAAAATCTAAATATTTCAAAAACTATAAAATTCATAAACACCAAAAGTCGTACCATACTAGTCCAGCTCCAGCCGCACAAAATGATGTAACATATGTAACCCTATTGTCAAAACTGTTTGGCAGAGGAGCGCGGGAAAATTTTCAGAAAAATATTAATATTTAAAAAACTATAATACTCATAAACACCAAAAGTCATAGCACACCATTCCAGATCCAGCCGCACGAAATGAGGTAACATATATGAAGCTTGTCTCAAAACTGCGGGTCGAGATACGCTGCAAAATTTCAGGCGGAAAAAGGAAAATAATAATAATAATAATAATAAGAATAATAAATCCGAGGAATAGTAATATGTGTAAAAAAGGAAAATAATAATAATAATAATAATAAGAATAATAAATCCGAGGAATAGTAATATGTGTGCCTCTTGGCATAGGCACACATAATAAATAAAAAAAACTGCTGTCAATTCTGCACTTTGTGCCGAATGTGTAGATGTGAGAGGCCTTGCCTCTATGACAGTGTCGACTGTGATTACTGCATAACCCACACAGTTTTTCCCAGTTCTGTCTTTGCTTGCAGAGCCATCTACAAAAATATCTGCAAAGGTTGTTTGTGGTGAGCTGTATATATCTGCCCGTGGTTTCGTTTCCTCATCGAGTTTGTGTAGGCAGCTATGTGTGTCACCATCTGTTTCTGCAGGTAGCAGGGTGCTTGGGTTTAGCTGACCACATTTCTCTATATTGATGTGTGACTGTGACAACAATATTCCTACATACGACAACTGTCTAGCATGTGTCAGATATGATAGGTTTGCTTGTAGTAGAATTGAGGTCACTGCGTGTGGGACCCTAACTATTAACGAGTGGCCGAGTATGATATCTGCTGACTTCTTTACTGCTTCTGCTGCTGCTGCACAGGCTTGTACACAGGTTGGTAGGCCTGAGGCCACTGAGTCTAATTTACAAGAATAAAATGCAAGTGGACGTTGTTTATCTCCAAATGCTTGGGTTAGCACGGCTTTCATATATCCAGAGCTTCCATCTACATGTAAGTAGAAGGGTTTATCATAGTCTGGTAATGCTAGAACCATGCTCGTTTGTAAAGCCAGCTTTAAATTGGTGAAAGCAGCTTCTGCTTCAGCAGTCCAAGTCAGTTTATCTTTCAGGGCCATATTTTTGCCATAGATAAGGTCTTGCAGGGGTTGGACCCTCAGAGCGTACTCTGGAATCCAACTTCTGCAAAAATTGCAGAGGCCAAGGAAACTCATAATTTGTTGCTTTGTTAGTGGTTTTGGGGCAGTTTGTACTGCGGTTTTCCTGCTGTCAAGTAACCTTCGACCCTGTCCTGTTAGTTCATGACCTAGGTATATGACCTTAGGTTGCCAAAGTTGCAGTTTATGTTGAGAGACTTTGTGTCCCTGTTCTGCGAGGTGTCTCAGCACCACTAGAGTGTTTGTCCTGCAATCTTCCTGCGTGTTTCCGGTTACCAGGATGTCATCTACGTAAAGTAGGAACTGTCCTGGAGCAGGTAGAGTGCAGGAGGACATTGACTGTTTCAGGGCCTCAGCGTATAGGGTGGGGCTGTTTTGGAAACCCTGTGGCAGCCGTGTATAAGTGTATCTTTGGCCATCAAATGTAAAACCGAACAGCCCACGTGACTCGGGGTGTAATGGTACTGAGAAAAAGGCGTTTGACAGGTCAATTACTGAGAACCACTGTTCTCGTGGTGACACTTGATTCAAAATTGTGTGTGGATTTGCCACTACTGGTGGTATTTGTTCAGTGATGTCGTTTATTGCTCTTAAATCATGTACTAGCCTATATTTTCCTGTATTTGCTTTCTTCACTGGAAATATCGGCGTGTTACATGTTGTTTTTGTTGTTTTAATCAGAATTCCTGCTTTCTCCATGTCTGCTATTACTGGGCGTATGCCGTCTCTAGCTTCTGCAGAGAGTGGGTATTGTGGTTTCATTGGTCTGTGTTTTGAGATGATTTTTACTTTTACTGGGTCGGCATTTTTTATTAGGCCTACATCTGTGGGTCCTTTTGACCACAATGATGATGGAAGCATTCTTATTTCCGCGTTCTCGATGGGTGTTAAGATAAATTATTCTGCCTCCTCGATCACATAGCATGTGGCCGGGGAGGTATCCAGGTGGGTACTGGGCTGTGTGTTTAGCACCCATCCTAGAGTATATCTCATACAACCGGTTCTGCGGCCCTGGAGCCAGCCTTCGTGTGTTTCTTCAGTTTTTTCATAATGATCGTTTTGTACTCGTTTGAGAACGGTGCCTAGATCTTTCCATTGAGTTTCTGGGCTTTTTGCTACAGAAACATGTGGAATAGGCATTCGATTTAACTCTTTGACTTTAGGGGGTTGTATCACCGAACACACTGCGTTTCCACTTTTTGTGACGTAGAGATGTTGCAGTGTTAGCTTTTGAGGTCCTAACCGATGGACCTGTGTGTCATATTCCGAATCGGGGCCTGGCGTTTGTTTAAAACGTATGGTGTTGTGTAGCTCATTAAATAGCATGGTGGACAATGAGCTAGGCAGATAGCGCTCAGCTGTGGTCACAAGCTGAGGTAGCGGTGGCAGATCTAAAGTCCAGTAGTAGTGTGGCTCACCGTCTGAATGACATGCTAGTTCATGGGTTTCAGAGAGCATAAGCTCTGCTCTCATGCCATTACTCTCAGGCACCACACCTATTCTTAGTTTCATTAAACCATCTAGCCCTAATAAATTTACAGGGCAGCTGGAATCAATGATGCATTGTAATTTGCAGCATCTGTTGCTATCTGAGTGCAGGAAATCTAATTTTTGGGTTAGGAGCTGTGTTGTAGTGTGCCCTGAGGCAGAGGTTACAACGCGAGCGTCTTTTGAAAAATGTGTTCGCTGCGGTTCTTCTTTTAACACAGTCATGCAGGCTCCCGTATCACATAACATGAGGTATGGTTTGCCGTTTATGTGAATTGTTACTTCTGGTTTGTGTTCAGAGCCCAACAGCAGTTAGTGTATGTTGAAAATTTCTGTACTGTCCCTGCTGTTGTTGCTCTGAGCTTTGGGGTGAGAATCTAGTCACATTTCTCTACTGTTATCCTCCTCTTCGCTGTCCTGCCTATCTCGTCTGTCTGAGCGGTCATATCTATCTCTGTCCCTGCCTTCTCTGCGGCCACGGTCACGCCTATCTCTGCGATCCCTAGGCTTGCTCCTACAATCTCTAGCAAAATGACCTTCTTTGTCGCAGTTATAGCACCTTCTGTCCCCTCCCTTATCGCCCGTGTTTTGTCTCCGACCTTTCCCTTTTTGCTGTGGATTTTTCCCTGCGTAAGCAACGATGCCTCCCTCTGTTGTGACTACAAAAACTCCGGTTTGAGCTGCTTTATTTTTCTGCACTTTTACTGCGTGCTCTGCATGCTGTAGAGCATCAGCTAAGCTCCCGGTGTTTTGAGTGACCCAGTGTTTATCTACGTGGGCGCGGACTTTTGGGAGGAGACCTTTTAGAAACGCGTTTTGTAATTGTTGTTCGAAAGGGGTATTTGGGCTCTCATCACATTCTAGACCTGAGTTTTGTCTAAAAACTGGACGTAACCTGTCCAGGAAGTCAGAGGCGGACTCATTCTCTTTTTGTTTTGTTTCCCCTATTTTACCATAATCTGGCCTTGGTGCTAGATCGGTTTTTATTCTGTCAAATACTGGGTTCAATGCTTGGACTAATTCATCGCCTCTTAAAGGTTCTCCATCCGTTCTGTTGCCCGTGAAGTCTCCTCGGACCCGGGCCAGCTTCAGGCCCAACAGGTCCTGGAGCACTTGCAGCATTTCTCTGCCGTTCAGGTGCCAGTCGGAGCGTATTATGTCTACCGCGTCCCTCCACTGTTGGTGCCCCTCGTTTAAAGGGGGGACATCTTTTAACACATTTTAACAATCCTCAGCTGTCCATGGCTGATATGTATATGTAAACGTCAACTGGTCTCTGGGGATCACGCCGTCTTCACCCGCAGGACCAGTTGCTCGGCCGTAATTGGGATTCGGTACCTGGAGTAAAGGAAATTGACCCAGTGTGGGTGGGAACAGCGGTGGCGGAAACCCTGAAGTAGGTGGGTTTATATGTGTGGTTGAATTAAGCTGTTGCCTAGCTGCAGCATAGGGGTCTTGTGATTTCACAAAGGGATTTTTTGAGATTGGAGGACAAGGTTGAGGCTGCTGCTCACTATCTGTTGGGGCTGAGGCAGGAGGAGGCGGCTGATAAGGAGGGGGGTTTACTGTTTCAGTGGGTGGCTTTTTGTTCTGTTTGTTTTGCTTCTCTTTTCTCTTATCCTCACGCCTTTTACTTTCCTCCTGCCACGGTACAAAAAAACTTACATATTCAGACATTCGTAAATCCTTTTTCTTACCACTAGTTTTTCCTATCTCTGCCTGCAGGCATTTGTGTAGTTGTTGTACTGGGGCGGGGTTGCCATTCCCGTCCCAGGCGGTGCAATTAGTCTTTTTTGGGTTTCTCCATCTATTTGCACTTATTTGACCTGCACCTGGGTGCTTTTTTTCCATCCACTGTTCGTCGGGTGTGAATTTGGGTTTTGTGGATTTGTTGCCCATTTCTAATTTTGTTTAATCGATGCAATACTTGTATTTTATATTTTATTTATTAGTACTATTTTATTGATTTATTAATACTGCCAGCACACACTGTGAGACGTTCTGGTACTAGAGTCAGAGGAGGTTATTAAGTCAGCCTTCTACCCTGAACTAAATTCAGGGCGGACTTAATTTTATGCGTTGGAGCGCAACCTGTTCTCTTTCTCACCATCCAGTACTCACAGGAAAACAATAGGAGTAGTGCAGGAGCCTAGAGCTCCTAATCAATGAAGCACTTACTCCTCAATAAACATTCAGCGCGCTTAGAAAAAATCCTATTTTTATTTGACACTCTCGTTTCCTTTCACTCCCAGAGTGAAATGAACCACTAGCTACCAACCTTTACTTTTGTTGCGGAATGGGCCCACACAGGGCGAATTATTCCGTCTTACACAGGCGAGCGTTTACGTGCAGGTCCACACAGGACCCGGTCCACACAAGACGTTTTACATAGGACACGTCTGTCCTTTTGGTCCACACAGGACCCTTCTACTTTGAGCAGTGTCAAGCTAAAATCGATTATTCAACGCAAAGTGTTTCTGGCTGCTTAATATTCACCTTCAATATTGCGCTGTGTTCTTTTTCCTGGCGTCCCCGAGACCTGGCGTCGTGGACCTGTATAAGACACTGGCCAGTAGGCGAATTTACGACTCTGGGCTTTTCCTCGCTTCGCTGGAAACGGTGGTTGCAGTGCAGGTAGTCACAACGTCAGGATCCGGTGGCTCCATCTGTGAATAGTTAGATGATATAATAATATCAATAAACCATCCGGCTCGAAGGACCAATTAAATGTCAGTGGCAAGACATTTTTAAAACATTGAAGGAATACAGAAACAGTCAGAGTTTTGTTCAGAGAACTACGTGCGCACGGGTGAGTGATCGGGTGATACTCACACCGAGGCTTTGCAGTCAGCTTTATTTATACATCGCAACATTCCCTGTTTTTTCAGACTTTAACAGACAATCTGGGCATGTATAGGACACAGTGTGTGTGTGTGTGAGTGTGAGTGTAGTTTCTATCTCGAGGGAGACAGAAGCCAGTTGGTTCCTGTTTCCAAGGGTGTCTGCAAGATACTTTTACAGGAGTTAGCGATTACTGCAGGGCTCATGTGTATGTGTGTGTGACAAGAAGCAAAGACAAAACATAAAGATATGTGAACACTATGTGCTTTTCAGGCCTTTCTTAACATAAGCATATGAGTAAATGAAACATTATAAGGTAAAACATCACAAAATCTCTTAACAGCACTAAATCAACATTATCCAGAACCAACAGTTTCTCTATTACTATCAATAACTCGCAGGTCTCCATTTCTTCCTCTGTGAAAAGTTTGGGTGTCATCCTCGACAGTACTCTATCTTTCAATTCACACATTAATAATGTCACTCGGTCTGCATATTTTCAATTGTGCAACATTAATCGTCTCCGTCCTTTTCTCACCTCACATGCCACTGCCATTCTTGTCCATAGCCTTGTTATTGATTGATTGATTATTGTAATTCACTTCTTTTTGGTCTTACTCAAAAATCCATCCACAAGCTTCAACGCGTCCAGGTCAAGTATCGTATCAATTTCAAAATACTCTTGTACGCATTTAAAGCTATTCATCATCTCTCTCCTCCATATCTCTCTGATCTGGTTAACATAACCACCCCATTCGTTGTCTCAGATCTTCTTCTTCCCTTTCACTCTCCGTCCCCTCCCCCCGTCTTGTCACCATGGGGAGCAGGGCTTTCAGCTGCTCTGCACCTCGACTCTGGAATTCCCTACCTCCTGATTTAAGAAATATCTCTACCTTCTCTCTCTTTAAGTCCCAACTCAAAACCCACTTGTTCAAAATAGCGTATCCCACATAACCTCTCCATTCGGCTATTTTAAATTTGTTTATGTTTTATGATTGTGTAAACCCTTTGCTTTTATGTTGCTTTTTTTACTCTACTGTGTACAGTGACCTTGAGTGTTTTGAATGGCGCTTTCAAATAAAATGTATTATTATTATTATTATTATTTAGGGCTGCTCAATTAATCGAATTTTAATCTCGATTACGATCTGGGTTTTCAAAGATCATTAAAACTGACTGAGCCGATTATTAGCACCTCCCTCGTGCTTTACTCTCGCGCTGCTCCGTGTGGCAAATCGAGCGCACCTCTCTGCGTTTCCAACACGCGTCACAACAATTAAGAGGACCCGAGGGAAGCTCGGAAAGCTAAGCAGAAGTTATTTGGAGAGGAGAGGATAATGGCTGCTGAAGAAAGAATGCCGTTGGTTGAAAAGAGAGGTAAAACGACTTCAGTGGTGTGGAAACCAATGTTCCCTCTAAGCTGCGCACGTGCGCAATTGCGCACGGCTGGCACGGTCTTTGCGCACAGAAAATCTGCGTTGCGCACAAAAATAATCTAACCTGAATTGAAATTAAAATTAAAACTTTACAATTCTGTTTTGCAGTGTTAGTCAGTAAGTGACTGGCTGCTCCTGTATGGGATTAGAACGATGCCACCTTATCCTATAGTCCAGCCAATAATGCGATTCACATTCGTATATACGCAGCCAATCAACGTGGTTGACAGGCTATGACAGCGTCCTTATGTGCCGACAACGGGGTTTTAGCTAGCAAAGCGGCGTGGCTGATGTGCAGTGAAGCCACATTAGTGACAACGTGTACAACCATTGGAGATGTGAGCAGGACAGACGGAACAATTGACGGAAAAAGTGTGGACTTTATACCAGTTTTTAAATTGTGTTGATAGGCCACGTAAAACCAGAGTTATGATAAAAATATATGCAATATTTGGTTTTCTTCCTGAATACTATCGTTGTTTATATTTACTGTGGGAAGAAACGATAAAAATGTTTTATAAGGAAAACGCTCGAAAGCACTCTCCGCCTGTGAGCAAAAACAAAACCCAAAACCCCCCCACCCTTTCCTATTGGTCGAAAAAAGTACCGTGTCGACCAATCAAAAAATGATATGGCAACGTGGCATCTAGTTGTTAAGAAACGGGGGGGAAGTTTTAGGAGTGACGGCGGTGTTCTGAGATGTGAGAGATTTGCGACGTTTAGCGCAAATCTTGTGTAGTTAGTGTGTAGTGTAGTCAATAGTTTTGTTGTGTGTGTCAGAACAATGAGGCGACTGCTGAATGTTACAGGTGTTACAGGAGTGATACATCTCCTGTTGTCAGGCCTGCAGGTATCAGGCTGTTGTTCTCCTTTATCTCATAGTGGACAGAAATTATTTTTTGGAGTGGCACAAATAATTTGTGTGGCATCAGATTTGATGTAGAACAGCTGATTGTTCTGTAAATAGTTTGAAATGTTTATTTAAAAAAACGCCTTGGCTGCATTAAAAACAAATAAATAGCTGCAAAAAACTTTGTTTGCCAAACTAAGTTACTTTTTTGAAGTAGTAACTATATAATTAATTGCCCAACATTGGTCATTATATACTGTATTTTGCAGACAGAGAGTTACAGACTCTCTCCCAGACCACAGACTCATAATACAAGTCAGAGCTTTATGAAAAAAAAAAGAAAGAAAGAAAGTTGTGTTTTCAAAATTGGAGTTCAAGTTATTTTTACTTCCAATAGTGTTAACATACTACACAGGTCATGAACAGGATTTTTTAAATTTTCATTGTAAGTGGGCTAAACCAGTTAATTAAAAGTAGTCTAAAATAAATGTAAATGCTGTAATTTGATTATTTTAATAAACCATGTAACTTGGATGGATTAGATGCTGGCGTGACCACAGTGCACACGTCTGATGTCGCTCACAGTGGTCCAAGGGATCGCTCAGGGAGTTTGTGTGTTCGCTCAGACACATGAAATATTTGAGGGAACATTGGTGGAAACATTATGGGTTCGCGGAGTCAGACGTGGATCAAATATTGTGCAGTATTTTGAAGTTCACTAAACATAGATGTTTACATTTTTCATTTATTTTTTATATTGCAAACATTTGCACTGTAATCAGTATTTGCACACTATTTTATACTATTTTTTGACAATCTTTAAAGCCATTATTCAATACATTGTTATTGTTAAATAAATATCGTCAAATAATCGAGATCTCAATTTCAGTGAAAATAATCGTGATTATCATTTTTGCCATAATCGAGCAGCCCTATTATTATTATTATACTCCGAGGGTTGTCAAACTGTTGCTCTACCCTGTCCCTGTACTCACGTTTGGCTGCTTTGATCGTCTTCCAGAGTTGGTAATGTGCGTGTTTGTCAACCGATGTGTTCACGGAGGCAAAAGCGGTGCTCCGTGCCACCAGTGCCATGCGAACATCTCCGTTAATCCAGGGTTTTTGATTTGGGAAGGATTTAACTGTTCTGGATGGGACGACATCTTCCACGCATTTCCTGATAAATCCGCAGACTGAGTCTGTGTATTCATTGATGTCATCAAAACAGTCCCGCAGCGTAGACTCTGATTGGTCCGACCACAGGTGCAACGTCCTCAGGGTTGGAGCTACCCGTTTGAGCTTCCGCCTGTAGGCGGGCAGGAGCAGGATGGAGCGGCGATCTGATTGGCCGAATGGGGCGAATGCTTTGTACGCATCACGGAAAGAGGTGTAGCAGTGGTCAAGTAGCCGGTCTCCACGAGTGTTGAAATGGATGTTTTGGTGGAGTTTGGTGAAACTTTCTTCAGGTTTCCTTTGTTAAAGTCCCCGGTCGTGATAAACGCCGCCTCTGGGTGTGCGGTTTTCTCAGTGCTGATCGCGCTGTACAGTTCCCTGAGTGCTGGGTCAGTGTCGGCTTGTGGGGGCATGTAAACAGCCGTAATAATCACTGCTGTAAATTCCCTTGGTAGCCAGAATGGCCGGCACTTAATCGTCAGGTACTCCAGGTCTGGTGAGCAGAAGGATTTGACCGGGTGCACGTTCGCATAATCACACCAGCTGTTGTTGATCATGAAACACGCACCACCGCCTCTGCTTTTCCCAGTAAGATCCTGTGACCTGTCCGCACGGTGCACAGAGAACACCGGTAGTTGTATTGCGAAGTCCGATACCTTGTCCGATAGCCAGGTTTCTGTGAGGCAGATCACGCAGCAGTTCCGCATCTCTCGCTGGAATGAGATCCGTGCCCGAAGCTCGCACAGCTTGTTCTCCAGAGACTGCACATTAGCCAGTAATAAACTGGGTAACGGTGGTCTGTTAGTGCGCCATCTCAGTCGAACCAGAACGCCAGATCTTCTCCCTCTGCGTCGGTGTTTGCGGCCTCCACGGGCCCAGAACAAAGGCATCTCAGGTGAGATGAATGGGGGGTCCGTGTTGCGAAACTTGAACTCCGGAAAGTAATGAGAAAGTCCGTCTTTTATGTCCAGTAAAGTTTTTCGGTCGTACACAAGGAGACATGTGCTACTCGTGAAAAAATAAAGGAAAAGTAAAATTAAACACAAAAAACAGCTGTTGCTTGGGGGAGCTCGCGACGAGGCTGCCATATTCGGCACCATCTTGATAATGGATGTATTGATAGCAATGTTGAATGTTATTACACAGGAAAAAAGAACTACACATAAAATAATCACAGCGTGACACCTCTGTCTCTCTAAATGGAGGGACAGTAACTGCATATATATATGTAAGTGTGTAAAACCTGAAGATAGTCAGATTAACAGTAACAGTATTTTGTCTCTATCTGCCATTCTGCAATTCATCTCATGTAAACAATAATGTGCACATAGCGTGACGTGAAAAAAGGCACATACCTTTGATGGTATGTGACGAACTCTGTATTCCTCGTCCACAGGTAAATTCAAAAAGGGAGTTTTAAAAAATCTAGGTGATTCGAAACGCCGTTTATGTGTGGACGAAAGGTACAAATGCATAGAAACAGCTGAGTTTTCAAAAACACCCGTGTAGGTGTGGACGTAGCATAAAAGAGTTAGTAGTGTATTTTTTTTTATTTTGGGGGGGGGGGACATTTTTTCTTCTAAAACGAAGGGGGGCTAGCAAAAAAAAATTTGGGAACCACTGCCCTTAGGCAACCTGTGTAGGCTGCGGACTGTTTATCTTCACTTAATTGGGCTAAAGGATTTCTGGTTCATGATTCATTTAAACTAACATAATCATTCTGTTGCAACCAGGTTTCTGTAAGGCAGAGTAAATCGATTTGTTGATCAATTATTAAGTCATGTTCTAACAGAGACTTGGAAGAGAGAGACCTAATATTTAATAATCCACATTTCACTGTTTTAGTCTGTGGTTCTGATGTGGATACTGTATTGTTCTTTCTTTGTGTTTTTTTTTTTGTTTGTTTGTTGCTGGTTTTTGGTTTGTTTTTTGTCTTTTTGGGAGCTGAAACAGTCTCTGTGGAGATGCTTTTTTTGGGGGGGGTAGCATGAGGAGAGAAGCTGCAGAGAGGCGTGTAAGACTGCAACTCTGCTTCCTAGTTCTTTCTTTGTTAATTTTTATGTTTACGTTGTTTACTGCTGGTTTTTAGTTTGTTTTTTGTCTGTTTGGGAGCTGACACAGCCTCTATGAACATGGGGTTTTGGTTTTGAGGGGGTAACAGCAGGAGAGAAGCTGCAGAGAGGCATGTAAGACTGCAACTCTGCTTCCTGGTTCCAACTCTGGATAGTCATATTTTGGGGGTTTAATAAATTTGTCCATATTTCTAGAAATGAGAGCTGCTTCATCCAAAGTGGGATGGATGCCATCTCTCCTAACAAGAACAGGTTTCCTCAAGAAGGTTTGCCAATTATCTATGAAGCCCACATCGTTTCTGGGACACCACTCAGGCAGCCAGCAATGTAAGGAGAACTTGCGGCTGAATATGTCACTCCTGGTCTAATTGGGGAAGGGACCAGAGAAAACTACAGAGTCCGACATTGTTTTGCAAAGTTCCACACCGATTCAATATTGATTTTAGTGACTTCCGATTGACCGGGTGTCATTACTGCCGACATGAACTATGATTTTACTGAATTTACGTTTACCCTTAGCCAGCGGTTTTACATTTCCCTCAATGTCGCCTGCTCTGGCCCCTGGAAGACAATTGACTGTGGTTGCCGGCGTCTCTAGCTTCACATGTCTGAGAACAGAATCATCAAATCAATTTGACCCCCGGCGGGTGTGTTGCCGAGTGGGGAAAAACGATTAGACACACAAACAGGTTAGTGGTGTACCTGGTGCTTCTCTTTAAGACTATGCTTCCTCCTCACCGTTACCCAGCCGCCCTCTTTCCCCAGCTGCTTGGGGTCTGCCGGGGAACAGCTAGCAGGGCCTACGCTATCTTCGGCTGCACCAGCTACAGTGGCCTGGCTAGCTACGAGTGAATGAAGGGTGCGAAGCCAAGTCTCCAATTCAGGAATCATGGCCTCCAGAGCTGCATTTAAGTTTTCATTCAATGTTTCTGTACTGTTTCGCTAGCTTAGCTTAGCTCGTAGCCGACTCGCTAGAACCATGGCTACTTCACCTGTCCCTCTTACACTTTCCTGTTCATTGTGTCAGGTGTTTAGTTACTCCTCGGCTTCCTTTAGCAGCAATAATACTTGTAACAAATGTAGCTTTGCCTATAAATTAGGTAGTGACTTCACAGAAAGTATGCTTCGTATGAAGCATGTGAAGATTATACTATAAAAAAAGAATGTATTTAAAAGTTTTTAATTAAATTGCTAAGCAGATAAGCTAGTCAATAACACCACTGTGTTTGAGCCGGAACAGGAAGTGATACTCTATCGCAGAGAGAGCGAACACCCACTTCTCAAATGATGTTTCAGACAATAAAATGTTGTCTTAAACATCAGTTCTTCCTTTTGGGGTACCTCAAGGGTCTGTTTTAGATAGATAGAAGATAGAATATTGCTTTATATAAATTAATAAATAAAAAGTTATAAAAAAAGAGAATAATCCTTTAATTTTCCCACAAGGGGAAATTTGGTTGTAACAGCAGCCAAAAGACACATATACATCAAACAGTACACAGGACACAGAAAAGAAACATACATAGTTTTTCTTACATATTTACATTAAGGACAATGGTTACTATATACAGAGTATTGTACAGTTATTAAATTAAATAAAAATAACTACAAGTAAGAGGCAAACCAGGTTGTAGTGCGAATCGATTGATTAACTTATTGCAGTTACAGCGCTGATGTAAACATCTATGTTTGTTGGGAGCAGTTCTGATTGTACAGTCTGACAACTGCAGGGAGGAAGGACCCTTCGGAAACGTTCCTTCATGCAGTTTTGTTTTGGGTCCAATTCTCTTTTTGTTTTATATACTCCCTCTATGCCAAATTATTGGACGTTACAATAGTATTTCTTATGATCGCTGTGCTGACATTCAGTTAAGATAAGATAAGATAAGATAACCTTGAATAGTCCCACACGTGGGAAATTTGTTTTGTCACAGCAGGAAGTGGACAGTGCAAAAGTTATATAGCAAAAACTTAGAATACAATAAGAATAAAATACTGTACACAACTCTACAAATAGAATAAAATAAAAATGCTATATGCAGTAGAATAAATAGTTTTACTGATCTTTCAAAGCTTCTGAGTTTTATACATTGCCTTGTTTAAATAATGGTCTTCAGAAATCAAAAAATGGTTAAACGACAACTTTCTTTCATTTTTATACAAACACATTTTTAATTAAATTTTTTCTATTGTTTTTTATTATTTTATTTATATTTATGGTTTTATTGTGAAGCACTTTGTGATTTTTATCCGTGAAAAGTGCAACATAAATAAATTTTACTTACTTACTATTACTGCATGTAGGGAATGCCTTCTTTGGGGATCTGCCAGACCTGGGAGCCAACGCCAGTCCTCTGCAAGGTGTTTCCCAAACAGTAGCTTAGTTCATGTTTAAGCCATTCGCCTTTATCCACTAAAAATATGCTGTCAAACCTAAAATGTGGATGTGGGCCCAGCTATTGAAATTGTTTGAAACTGCTTCCTGTTGGTTTCAGCTCTTTGGAGTTTCCATGTTTTAAACTTCTATATTCTGAACCTTCTTTAGCTCTGAACATATTAGCTCTGAAAACACTAAATGATTTCAAGCACACACTATATCTAATAAGCTTACATCTTTCATTCTTTATACAGATTGTGGGGCTGTGGTTTGTCAGAGATCAGCTGTGTTTATCTAGCAGCAGCGCTGAAGTCCAACCCCTCCCATCTGAGAGAACTGGACCTGAGTGACAACAACAAGCTACAGGACTCAGGAGTGAAGCAGCTGTGTGGTTTTCTGGAGAGTCCAGTATGTGAAATTAAAACTCTGAGGTCAGTCACCATGTTTTAGTTTTTCAACAGCTTGGAGCAGAAATTATTACACATTTACATTTACTGACACTGCTGCTAGGAAATGATGGGTAATGCTAGCTGGTCATGTAGTCAGCTGCATTCATTTGCACTTGTGGGCACTTGGTGTTCGCTCTTTCTACTGTAGAGTGTCACCTACTGTTCCTGTTCAATTCAATTCAATTTTATTTATATAGTGCCAAATCACAACAAAAGTCTCCTCAAGGCGCTTCATAGATACAGAGAAAAACCCAACAATCATATGACCCCCTATGAGCAAGCACTTTGGCAACAGTGGGAAGGAAACCTCTGGCAGAACCAGGCTCAGGGAGGGGCGGACATCTGCTGCGACCAGTTGGGGTGAGAGAAGGAAGACAGGATAAAAGACATGCCGTGGAAGAGAGACAGAGGTTAATAACAGATATGATTCACTGTAGCGAGGTCTATTAACACATACTGAGTGAGAAAGGTGACTGGAAAGGAAAATCTCAATACATCATGGGAATCTCCGGCAGCCTACGTCTATTGCAACATAAATAAGGTAGGATTTAGGGTCACCTGGTCCAGCCTAACTATATGCTTTAGCAAAAAGGAAAGTTTTAAGCCTAATCTTGAAAGTAGAGATAGTGTCCGTCTCCCGAATTCAAACTGGAAGCTGGTTCCACAGAAGAGGGGCCTGAAAACTGAAGGCTCTCCCTCCCATTCTACTTTTAAATACTTTAGGAACAACAAGTAAGCCTGCAGTGCGAGAGTGAAGTGCTCTAATAGGGTGATATGGTACTACAAGGTCATTAAGATAAGATGGGGCCTGATTATTTAAGACCTTGTATGTGAGGAGCAGGATTTTGAATTCAATTCTGGATTTTACAGGAAACCAATGAAGGGAAGCCAAAACAGGAGAAATCTGCTGCATCTTTCTAGTCCCTGTCAGGACTCCTGCTGCAGCATTTTGGATTAGCCGAAGGCTTTTCAGCAAGTTTTTTTGGACATCCTGATAATAATGAATTACAGTAGTCCAGCCTGGAAGTAATGAATGCATGTACTAGTTTTTCAGCTTCACTCTGAGACAGGATATTTCTAACTTTAGAGATGTTGCGCAAATGGAAGAAAGCAGTCTTACATATTTGTTTAATATGTGCTTTGAAGGACATGTCCTGGTCAAAAATGACTCCAAGGTTCCTCACAGTGTTACTGGAGGCCAAGGTAACACCATCCAGAGTAAGAATCTGGTTAGATACCATATTTCTAAGATTTCCAGGGCCGAGTACAATAACCTGAGTTTGATCTGAATTAAGAAGCAGAAAGTTAGCGGCCATCCAGGTCTTTATGTCTTTAAGACAGTCCTGCAGTTTAACTAATTTGTGTGTGTTATCTGGCTTCATAGATAGATAGAGCTGGGTGTCATCTGCATAGCAGTGAAAATTTATGCAATGTCTTCTAATGATGCTGCCTAGGGGAAGCATGGATAATGTAAACAGAGCTCTGAAACCTGGCTGAAACTCTTCAAATAAGCCATTCCTCTGCAGATGATCTGTTAACTGTTTCACAACTACTCTTTCAAGCATTTTTGATATGAAAGAAAGGTTGGAGATTGGCCTATAATTAGCTAAGACAGCTGGGTCTAGAGATTGCTTTTGAAGTAAAGGTTTAACTACAGCCAGCTTGAAGGCCTGTGGTACATAGCCGATTATTAGAGATAGGTTGATCATATTTAAGATCGAAGAATTAATTAATGGCAGGACTTCTTTCAGCAGTTTTGTAGGAATGGGGTTTAAAAGACATGGTTTGGAGGAAGTAATTATCTAAGTCAACTCAGCAAGATCAATTGGAGAAAAAGAGTCTAACTTAACATCAATAGTACTAAGAGTAGCTGTAGATAATATTACATCTTTGGGATGATTATTGGTAATTTTTTCTCTAATGATTAAAATTTTATTTGTGAAGAAATTCATGAAGTCATTACTAGTTAACGTTAAAGGGATGGTTGGCTCAACAGTGCTCTGACTTTTTGTCAGCCTGGCTACAGTGCTGAAGAGAAACCTGGGGTTGCTCTTATTATCTTCAATCAGTGATGAATAGTAAGATGTTCTGGCTTTGCGGAGGGCTTTCTTATAAAGAAGCAAACTATTTCTCCAGGCTAAATGATGATCCTCTAAATTTGTGACACGCCATGTCCTCTCCAGCTTACAAGTCATCTGCTTTAGGCTACGTGTTTGAGAATTATACCGCGGAGTCAGGTACTTCTGATTTGAGACCTTAGTTTTCACAGGAGCTACAGTATCCAGAGTCGTACGTAGTGAGGAGGTAAAATTATTAACAAGATACTCAACCTCTGTTGGAGTAGCGTTTAGATAGCTTCTCTGTTCTATGTTGGTACAGGTCATTGAAGATGATAACAGTGGGTGGATTATATTCTTAAACTTAGTTACAGCACTTTCAGAAAGACATCTACTGTGATAAAGTCTATTCTCCACTGCTGTGTAATCAATTATTGTAAATGTAAATGTTATCAGGAAATGATTAGACAGGAGAGGGTTTTCAGGAAACACTGTTAAATGTTCAGTTTCTAGGCCATATGTTAAAACAAGATCTAGAGGGTGATTAAAGTTGTCAGTGGCAAGACATTTTTAAAACATTGAAAGAATACAGAAACAGTCAGAGTTTTGTTCAGAGAACTACGTGCACGGGTGAGTGATCGGATGATACTCACACCGAGGCTTTGCAGTCAGCTTTATTTATACATTGTGACATTCTCTGTTTTTTCCGACAATCTGGGCATGTATAAAACACAGTGTGTGTGTGTGTGTGAGAGTATTTTCTATCTTGAGGAAAACAGAAGCCAGTTGGGTCCTGTTTCCAAGGGTGTCTGCAAGATACTTTTACAGGAGTCAGCGATTACTGCAGGGCTCATGTGTATGTGTATGAGAAGAAGCAAAGACAAAACATAAAGATATGTGAACACTGTGTGCTTTTCAGGCCTTTCTTAACAGAAGCATATGAGTAAATGAAACATTATAAGGAAAACTGAGTAAATGAAACATTATAAGGAAAATATATGATTAAAGGAAAAACATCATAAAATCTCAAAATCTCTTAACATTCCCTGCTGTTGTTCATATATATTTATGTACTTCAACTACTAGTCACTTGCAGAAGCATTTTCAACTAGAGTATCATTTTGTGAAAACATATATGATCAGCTTTATTGGGATTACACAGTCAGTGAGTAAAAGTCATCTTCTTCAACTTGTATCTCTTCTTGAGCTTGTTCAATTTGAGCTAATGCAACATAAGCTTGCAACCTTACAGAAAACATTTTGCTTATCATACTCCGAATACAAGGCAGTACACATGTGGAAAATAAGCAAAGTAGCATAAGGAGCAGTCCAACGAATGTTAGTCCTTTTGTGAGTAATGACTTCCATGACCCGCTAAACAGCCATGTCAGCCAGTCCTCTGTGTTTTTCGTGTAGTCATGCTGCTGTACTTGCCTGAGCTGACGCAATGTGTTCAGTGCGTCAGACATGTTGGTGGAATGTACATTATCAGGGATGTAGGTGCAGCAGGTTGTGTTAAACAACACACACAGACCTCCTTTCTCAGCCAAAATCATGTCCAAAGCGACACGGTGTTGCATTGTGCTAAGGCGCAGGGCGTCGATTTCTTCATTCTGCGCGCTGTTCACTTTACAAGATGCATTCAGGAACAGTCCAAAACGGTAATTCAGAGTCTCAATTCTAAGGGCGTGCTTTCCAACTCCTACCCCTGGGAAAAGGGCATGGACGGTCTTTTGTCCTGTGGTCCAAAGCTTGAATTCCTCTGGGACGTCAGAGCCCCAAATTGGGTCGTGTGGTTGTATTGCTCGTCTTCGGCGTGTCCGTGCACGGGCTGCTCCTGCTGTTATCTTGAAGGTGTGATCGCTTAGCATCAGTGGCACACATTGTCCCTCATAGTTTTCAGGCACGGCTAGGTATGTTTGAGGTTGTTTGTCATATCCTTGACACCACCAGCCGGTCCCCTCGACCCAGTAGAGTTTCTTTGTACGAGTTGTTACTGTCAGGGTGTATTGGCATGTGCCAGATAAGCTGTAGTGAGTTGCTCCTTTGGTGATGTTGCCAAACACGACACATAAGGGAAATGTGTACGTGGTCACCACAGCCAGCACAGTGATGTTTGGGGTGCTGAGTGACATATTCACCCAGTGTTTTTCCTTACAGGCGTATGTGTACCTGTTAGACTCTGACGTGTTGGTGATGTTAGTGCATAGGTCCATCAGATAGCTTGGGTCTTCTTGTCCCACTGCTGCGGTGACGTTGATGCTCTGGATGTTAGGGTCTCCCAGACATATCCACTTCTCCAATTTTCTCATCGTTTGGTTATCACAATGGCCGCGGGCTGCTTTCTCATATATGCACAGTCCTTCATTTAGTGGTGCGGGTGTGCCGTACAGGGTCAAGTGTTTTGCAGTGAGAGGCATGTGTGAACAGATGTAACAGTTTTTGTCTCTTGTGGAGTTGTACACATAACGGTACCAGGCATTGTTCATCCATGGGTGGTGGTGATCTTGCGTCATGTCGTCTGGATGTATTGTGTCATGTGTCAGTCTTGTCTCCAGGTGGTGCTGTTCTTCTTCTTCTGGAATCAGCAACAGTAGTCCCAACAGAATCGTGACACTGGCCACCAGAACGAGTAGGGTCTTCATGATGACCGAACACACCTGGTCCTGTGAGTGAGTAGACTAGGGGCGAGAAGACCAAGGGCGGGATTTACCCAAACAGCCCTTTCTCCACCTCCCAGATCACTCACAAGTAGGGGTGCTGGCGTCTTAGTGTGCGCTGTCGCTCACTTTTTTACAGTGGCTCTGATGAATCCAGGAAGGTCGTTCAGCAATTTTGCAGGCTGTGGGAGTGGTCAGGAGTACTTGGTAAGGTCCTTCCCATCTCGGACAACTCCAATTTTTCCTCTGGAGCACTTTTATCAGGATCCAATCTCCTGGTTTCAACCTGGAAGAGACTGGAAGAGAATCATCTGGCAGTTGATTGTTCAAAACTATTTCTCTGTTTCCTAACAGTTTTGTCATCCATTCTGCTAGTGTTGATTCTCTTATGGATTTATCTATCGGTTCACTTGTAATGGGTAGAGGGAAGGGTCGCCCATGTACTATTTCAAAGGGTGTCAGTTTCTGTGAGCCTTGTGTTAGTCTCATCCACATCTTGACTAAACCCACACATTCAGGCCAGGGGCGACCAGTTTCCTCCATGCATTTCCTTAATCTTTGTTTTATAGTACCATTTGTTCTTTCTACCAACCTTGCACTCTGTGGGTGGTATGAACAGTGATGTTTTATACTGAAGCCCAGTGCTTCAGAGACTTTTGATATTACCTCGTTTACAAAATGTGTGCCGTTGTCAGATCTTATTAGGCTTGGTATTCCATATGTTGGAATAAAATGATTACACAAACATTTTGCCACTGAAATTGCATCATTTTTCTTTACTGGGTAGATTTCTGGCCACTTTGAGAATACGTCTATGATTACTAGTGCATATTCTACTTGTTGGTGTTTGTGTAATTGGATGAAGTCCATGTGTATTGTGTGAAAAGGATGTGGCGGTGCCGGGAAATGGCCTCTCTTTGGCCTTAAATTGCCCTGTGCATTATGTTTTTGGCATATCATGCATGTTCTTATATATGCTTTAGCTGATTTTTCAAAATTCTTTGCGTAGAATTGTCTAGAAAGAATATCTACCATCCCTGCTGGTGACACGTGCGTACTCCCATGTGTCACTAACGCTGCTGTTTGATGTAGGGATTTAGGTAGAACAGGTTTTCCATTACATGTCATGATATCATCTTTCAGAATTGCACCATCTTTCAACCACGAGGATTTTTCATTTTGCGGAGCCGCCTTTTGTTCATCTTTAAGGACTTCTATTGGTATCAGGGAGCACGAGGTTAATGTAAAAACATTTGTGCTTTGTTGTGCAGCCTCTTTTGCTGCGTTGTCCGCAAAGTTATTTCCTTTAGTGATGTAAGAATTATCTTTTTGATGTGCGGCACATTTGCATAGTGCCAGTTTCCTGGGTAATGTGATTACAGTTAGTAGCTGTTTAAGGAGACTTCCATGTTGCACTGGTGCTCCTGTAGAGGTCATCATGCCTCTGTTTTGCCATATTTTTGCGAAATGGTGAACTGAAGCAAAGACATATTGGCTGTCTGTGTGTATATTGACATCTTTATCTTTGTATAATTCGCAGGCACGAATAACTGCTGTTAGTTCTGCACTTTGTGCCGAATGGGTAGATGTGAGAGGCCTCGCCTCTATGACAGTGTCGATTGTGGTTACTGCATAACCCACACAGTTTCTCCCAGTTCTGTCTTTGCTTGCAGAGCCATCTACAAAAATATCTGCAAAGGTTGTTTGTGGTGAGCTGTATATATCTGCCCTTGGTTTTGTTTCCTCATCGAGTTTGTGTAAGCAGCTATGTGTGTCCCCATCCGTTTCTGAAGGTAGCAGGGTGCTTGGGTTAAGCTGACCACATTTCTCTATGTTAATGTGTGACTGTGATAACAATATTCCTACATACGACAGCTGTCTAGCATGTGTCAGATATGATAGGTTTGCTTGTAATAGAATTGAGGTCACTGCGTGTGGGACCCTCACTATTAAGGAATGGCCGAGTATGATATCTGCTGACTTCTTTACTGCTTCTGCTGCTGCTGCACAGGCTTGTACACAGGTTGGTAGGCCTGAGGCCACTGAGTCTAATTTACAAGAATAAAATGCAAGTGGACGTTGTTTATCTCCAAATGCTTGAGTTAGCACGGCTTTCATATAACCACAGTTCCCATCTACATATAAGTAGAAGGGTTTGTCATAGTCTGGTAATGCTAGAACCATGCTTGTTTGTAAAACCAGCTTTAAATTGGTGAAAGCAGCGTCTGCTTCTGCAGTCCAAGTCAGTTTATCATTCAGGGCCATATTTTTGCCGTAGATAAGGTCTTGCAGGGGTTGGACCTTCAGGGCGTACTCTGCAATCCAACTTCTGCAAAAATTGCAGAGGCCGAGAAAAGACATCATTTGTTGCTTTGTTAGCGGTTTTGGTGCAGTTTGTATTGCAGTTTTCCTACTGTCAAGTAACCTTCGACCCTGTCCTGTTAGTTCATGACCTAGGTATATGACCTTAGGTTGCCAAAGTTGCAGTTTATGTTGAGAGACTTTGTGTCCCTGTTCTGCGAGGTGTCTCAGCACCACTAGCGTGTTTGTCCTGCAGTCGTCCTGCGTGTTTCCGGTTACCAGGATGTCATCTACGTAAAGTAGGAACTGTCCTGGAGCAGGCAGAGTGCAGGAGGACATTGACTGTTTCAGGGCCTCAGCGTACAGGGTGGGGCTGTTTTGGAAACCCTGTGGCAGCCGTGTATAAGTGTATCTCTGGCCATCAAATGTGAAACCGAACAGCCCACGTGACTCGGGGTGTAATGGTACTGAGAAAAAGGCGTTCGACAGGTCAATTACTGAGAACCACTGTTCACGTGGTGACACTTGATTCAAAATTGTGTGCGGATTTGCCACTACTAGTGGTATTTGTTCCGTGATGTCATTTATTGCTCTTAAATCATGTACCAGCCTATATTTTCCTGTATTGGCTTTCTTTACTGGAAATATCGGCGTGTTACATGTTGTTTTTGTTGTTTTAATCAGAATTCCTGCTTTCTCCATGTCTGCTATTACTGGGCGTATGCCGTCTCTAGCTT
The DNA here is from genome assembly GCF_001858045.2 of Oreochromis niloticus. Classification (NCBI taxonomy): domain Eukaryota; kingdom Metazoa; phylum Chordata; class Actinopteri; order Cichliformes; family Cichlidae; genus Oreochromis; species Oreochromis niloticus. The sequence goes on along the minus strand of NW_020327269.1, from coordinate 122,055 downwards.
CTGCAGAGAGTGGGTATTGTGGTTTCATCGGTCTGTGTTTTGAGATGATTTTTACTTTTACTGGATCAGCATTTTTTATTAAGCCTACATCTGTGGGTCCATTGGACCACAATGATGATGGAAGCATCTTTATTTCTGCATTCTCGACGGGTGTTAACATAAATCATTCTGCCTCCTCGATCACATAACATGTGGCCGGGGAGGTATCCAGGTGGGTACTGGGCTGTGTGTTTAGCACCCATCCTAGAGTATATCTCATACAACCGGTTCTGTGGCCCTGGAGCCATCCTACGTGTGTTTCTTCAGTGTTTTCATAATGATCGTTTCGTACTCGTTTGAGAACGGTGCCTAGATCTTTCCATTGAATTTCTGGGCTTTTTGCTACAGAAACATGTGGAATAGGCATTCGATTTAACTCTCTTATTTTAGGGGGTTGTATCACCGAACACACTGCATTTCCACTTTTTGTGACGTAGAGATGTTGCAGTGTTAGCTTTTGAGGTCCTAAACGATGGACCTGTGTGTCATATTCTGAATCAGGGCCTGGTGTTTGTTTAAAACGTATGGTGTTATGCAGCTCATTAAATGGCAGGGTGGACGATGAGCTAGGCAGATAGCGCTCAGCTGTGGTCACAAGCTGAGGTAACGATGGCAGATCTAAAGTCCAGTAGTAATGTGGCTCACCGTCTGCATGACATGCTAGTTCATGGGTTTCGGAGAGCATAAGCTCTGCTCTCATGCCATTACTCTCAGGCACCACACCTATTTTTAGTTTCATTAAACCATCTCGCCCTAATAAATTTACAGGGCAGCTGGAATCAATGATGCATTGTAATTTGCAGCATCTGTTGCTATCTGAGTGCAGGAGATCTAATTTTTGGGTTAAGAGCTTTGTTGTAGTGTGCCCTGAGGCAGAGGTTACAACGCGAGCGTCTTTTGAAAAATGTGTTCGCGGTGGTTCTTCTCTTAACACAGTCATGCAGGCTCCCGTATCACATAACATGAGGTATGGTTTGCCATTTATGTGAATTGTTACTTCTGGTTTGTGCTCAGAGCCCAACAGCAGCTGATGTATGTTGAAAATTTCTGTACTGTCCCTGCTGTTGTTGCTCTGAGCTTTGGGGTGAGAAGCTAGTCACCTTTCTCTACTGTTATCTTCCTCTTCGCTGTCCTGCCTATCTCGTCTGTTTGAGCGGTCATATCTATCATATCTACCTCTGTCCCTGCCTTCTCTGCCCCTGCCACGGTCACGCCTATCTCTACGATCCCTAGGCTTGCTCCTACAATCTCTAGCAAAATGACCTTCTTTGTCACAGTTATAGCACCGTCTGTCCTCTCCCTTATCGTCTGTGTTTTGTCTCCGACCTTTCCCTTTTTGCTGTGAATTTTTTCCCGCGTAAGCAACGAGGTCTCCCTCTGTTGTGATTACAAAAACTCCGGTTTGAGCTGCTTTATTTTTCTGCACTTTAACTGCGTGTTCTGCATGCTGTAGAGCATCAGCTAAGCTCCCGGTGTTTTGAGTGACCCAGTGTTTATCTACGTGGGCGCGGACCTTTGGGAGGAGACCTTTTAGAAACGCATTTTTTAATTGTTGCTCGAAAGGGGTATTTGGGCTCTCATCACATTCTAGACCTGAGTTTTGTCTAAAAACTGGACGTAACCTGTCCAGGAAGTCAGAGGCAGACTCATCCTCTTTTTGTTTTGTTTCCCCTATTTTACCATAATCTGGTCTTGGTGCTAGCTCGGTTTTTATTCTATCATATACTGGGTTCAATGCTTGGACTAATTCATCGCCTCTTAAAGGTTCTCCATCCGGTCTGTTGCCCGTGAAGTCTCCTCGGACCCGGGCCAGCTTCAGGCCCAGCAGGTCCTGGAGCACTTGCAGCATTTCTCTGCCATTCAGGTGCCAATCAGAGCGTATTATCTCTACCGCGTTCCTCCACTGGTGGTGCCCCTCGTTTAAAGGAGGGACATCTTTTAACACATTTTTACGATCCTCAGCTGTCCACGGCTGATATGTATATGTAAACGTCAACTGGTCTCTGGGGATCACACCGTCTTCACCCGCAGGACCAGTTGCTCGGCCGTAATTGGGATTTGGTACCTGGATTAAAGGAAATTGACCCAGTGTGGGTGGGAACAGCGGTGGCGGAAACCCGGAAGTAGGTGGGTTTATATGTGTGGTTGAATTAAGCTGTTGCCTAGCTGCAGCATAGGGGTCTTGTGATTTCACAAAGGGATTTTTTGAGATTGGAGGACAAGGTGGAGGCTGCTGCTCACTATCTGGTGGGGCTGAGGCAGGAGGAGGAGGCGGCTGATAAGGAGGGGGGTTTACTGTTTCAGTGGGTGGCTTTTCACTCTGTTTGTTTTGCTTCACTTTTCTCTTATCCTCACGCCTTTTGCTCTCCTCCTGCCAGGGCATGAAAAACTTTACATATTCAGACATTCTTAAATCCTTTTCCTTACCACTAGTTTTTTCTATCTCTTTCTGCAGGCATTTGTGTAGTTGTTGTACTGGGGCGGGGTTGCCATTCCCGTCCCAGGTGGTGCAATTAGTCCTTTTTGGGTGTCTCCATCTATTTGCACTTATTCGACCTGCACCTGGGTTCTTTTACATTTTGAGAGAAGCCAATTGACTCTAATAACAGATTAAATGCCATGTTGAGGCTGTTCTTCTTTTTCAAAGCATTTTATTAGAAACACATTAAAACTTATACTTTATAATATCCCAGGAAGCAGATGTAAGCCTGCAGTCTGAGAGTGCAGTATTTTGTGAGGAGAATGAGTATTAATAATAATAATCAGCTCATGTTAGATAATAAGGTATATTCCAGGAAGCAGCTTCAACAAAACTCTGATTTTGCTGTTCCAGATCAGCTGATCAGAGTCAGGTTAATCAGCTCTTAGCATGCTCAGTCTGACTTATGAAGCCTGATATTGCGATTCACCATGGCAACAGATAAAAAAAGAGCAGAGGCTCTGTGTGAATCCAGTGGAGTAGGAATGTGAAGATGTGTCAATGCTGAGCATGATATAAACACAGGAGGGAAGAAGAGTTTTAATTGGTGTGGGTCACTCTGTCATCCTCACAGACTGAATAAAGTTTATACAAAATCCATCATTTATTATAATGTCCATGCTCATCATTGAGCAGCTTGAACTTTGATCAGATGAATCCTAACTTTACATTTGACTTGAAATCTAATGATTCAGCTCTAACCTGATTACATTTCATCATGAAATGTAATCAGATTACAATCAGAGCATCTGCAGTTGCCTTTAAAATGTTTGAGTTCAGAATTAGTCCTAAAGTAATTTCAGCCTCATCTTCACTCAGATATTTACATCATTTCCAAAATCCACCTGTGACACACACGTTTCCATCAGTGTGATTGATTTTTCATTGGTTCTAATCAAACAATGATTTTTTCAGTGTGTAACACAGTAAATGCAGGAAACTTCCAATCCGATATTAACACTGTCCACAGAGTCTCAGAGTTACAGGGATGAAGATCATAGATTTTATTCTGAGCTAAAGATAAATCTGTGATGTCATTGTAATCCCCATCCTGACATATTGATGACTGATTGGCTGTAAAAGCATCATGTTTAACAATCTAATGTGTAACTGGGATTTCTGCTTTTTTTCAACAAGGTAAATTTGTGCAGATGAACTCTCTCCTCTGAGCTTTGACGTAATGAATGAGGAAATGACTCAGAGTGTCAGTCAGCTGTAGATCAGTGTACAAGCCTAACCATGACAGAAATAATAGCTAACAGATGTGTGCTTTTCACATCTGTAGAATCATAATCATGTGTTTGAGTGAATCTGTGACTTAACTGTAATAGTGTTAAAAAGTAAATGTGATGGGGAAATGAATGAAAACAAAGTGTGATTAATGATGAAGAATGCGAAGAAAAAGCAGAGACTCAGCTGTCATTGTGCTAATGTTTCTCAGGACCTGCAGTACATGTTGCATTTACAGTAAAAAAAAAACAAAAAACTGGAAATCATTGTAGAGCTGAGTCTGAGGATTTCTGATGATCAACAATAATCTGATGCAGTTTGATCACAACCATGTTTAAATATATGTTGATGTAGAAGTGAGTGGATCATATTTTGACTTTAGACTCTAATCATTAGAAAATGCCGCAGTTCTAGAACTTCAAATGATCCTGAGGAGCCCTGGGACATGCTGGACAATAATATGATAGACTTCATAACCACTTGGTTTGATTATTGTGGGGAATATCCAAATATGCCATCCATTTTTCTTCCGCTTATCCGGGGCCAGGTTGCATGGGAAGCCCATTTCCGCCGCTTGTGTTCGCGATCTCATTCTTCTGGTCACGAACCACAGCACAACCGGTAAATTGAGTGCTTTGCTTTTACACTCAGCTCTCTCTTCACCACAACAGACTGGTACAGCCTCCGCATCACTGCAGCAACTAGACCAATGTCGATCTCCCGCTCCCTTCTCCCATCACTTGGGAACAAGACCCCAAGATACTTAAACTCCTCCACTTGGTGCAGGGTCTCGTCCCTGAGCCGGAGTAGGCACTCCACCCTTTTCCGGCTGAGGACCATGGTCTCAGATTTGGAGGTGCTGATACTCATTCCCACTGCTTCACACTTGGCTGCGAACCATTCCAAGGCGAGCTGGAGGTCATCTGCAAAAAACAGGGATGAGATCCTGAGACCACCGAAACCTTCCACTACTTGGCTACGCCTAGAAATTCTGTCCATAAAAATTATGAACATAATCGGTGACAAAGGCCAGCCCTGGCAGAGCCCATCACCCACCAGGAACAAGTCTGACTTATTGCCGGCTATGCAGGCCAAGCTCTTGCAAGGTCGTATGAGGACTGAATGGCTCATAGCAATGGGCCTGTTGGGTCTGTGTAGCACAGACTCACCGCTGGAACGAGACAATTCTTCTACAACAGCAAAAAGCATTGGACAGCCAGCAGAGCTCTTTGATCTCGTGCACAAAACCTCTCCGCTGAACAGCCACAAAACAAAAGAAAAACCCAGTTCAATAGTCCAACCCCTGGTCCAGTGGCAGCAGTTCTGGCGGACGACCCGCAGGACGGCAAAACAAACGGGACCTGCTGTGGGTTAGGCAGTGGCGGCAAAACAGTTCAGGTGGCCTACCTCTAACCCCTTGGTGGAAATGCAGTAGCTCTGCCGGCCCGTGGCCGCCAGCAGCGGCGAAACGGTTCTGGTGGCCTGCCACGGGTCCAGTGGCGGCGGCGCTGCTGCTGCTTCTCTGGCAGCTTGCCCCGGGTCTCGCGGCGGCGCTGCTGCGATAAGCAACAGTGAAGCGTGGTACCGGATCTACTATGTACCGGTTGTGGCTGTGCTGGTCGTGAACGTGCTGGTCGCGGATGTGCTGGTCCCTCTGGCTCGCAGAGGTCTTCAGCGGCCAGCGTGGCCTCGTCCCGCTCTCTGAGATCCCCTGCTGGTGATGCACGCTCCTCCCGCTCGACGAGCTCCTGCTCAGGCTCGCAGAGCCCCTCAGCTGGCGGCGCGGGCTCCTCCTGCTCTCTGGGCTCCTGTTCCGGCTCGCCGAGCTCCTCCAGTGGTGGCGCGGGCTCCTGCTCCGGCTCGCCGAGCCCCTCAGCTGGCGGCGCAGGCTCCTCCTGCTCCCCGGGCTCCTGCTCCGGCTTGCCGAGCCCCTCTGCTGGCGGCGCGGGCTCCTGCTCCGGCTCGCCGAGCTCCTCCGGTGGCGGTGTAGCAGGTGGTGAAGAAGATGGCAGAAGGGTGGGTGCAGGCAGATGAGATGACGGCGGCGCAACAGCCGCAGAGACCTCTAACCGAGGTGATGCTACCAGCGGCGTCATTGTCCACTGCAGACACACAAACAGATGAAAATGAAAAATTGTCCGTACTACTCACCACAGCCGGCTTTTGAGATCTCCGGGAATTTGGCTGCGTTGAGGTACGCCGGCGGCACGAACATTGTTTCCGTGTAGACGTCGGGGCCGACGTGTCAGGCTGTGAATCCACCAGCTGTCTGGGCTGGTGAGCAGCCTGAGTTGGAGAGTGGAGGTGGAGGGTTGAGAGCATGAAGTCCAGGACTACTGAATTAAGGGAGTCCACCAGCCATGGGAATTTAAACAGCGTTTCCTGTAGCCATCTCTCCACGGTGCGACGCAACACTTTCCCGGGCGTCTCCCACCACAATTCACACAGTCTATAAACTCTGTCCATAACCTCCCTCCTGAGCCTCTCCTCAGAGACCGCTGGGTCCATGCCTGGTGGGATCATTCTGTCACGGTCTGGCTGGCAGACCGTGGGGGTGTAGGGAAGGAGGACCCAGGCGCGGTGCTCTGTTTGCGAACAGTGCGTTTATTTACAGTGTAGGGTGCAAAACAACAATAAATCCCTGTGTTTCCCAAGACTCGCGGGTCGTGTCCTCCTTGTGCTCTCTGCTCCCATGTCTGCACTCCCGGCGCTCACTGCGCTTCGGGCCTCCCACGCTCCTCCTGCGGGAAACAATAGCGGCAGCTGTCAGGACACTTAACAACAGCAGGCATGCACTAAGCCTAAACTGGGTGACTAATGTGGAGTCTCACGCAATGATCCCACATTGGTCGGAGCTCCAAGACTCTCCTAAGTAGCTCCCCCAACGAGCCCTGATCAGCAGCAGGTGTGTGGCTTCGGGTGTGGCCAGTCTGCCAGCAGGGCCACACCCACCAGGCCTGATGGCGCCCACAAACCGGTGTTCACAGAAACACCGGCATCCGTACACACACACACACACACACACACACACGGAGAGGAGTGGCAGCAACACCAAAAATACATATAAAATACATATAATATAACATAAGTCCATAACTGCTCAGAGATCCTGGATCGCTCAGACCCAGGACCCTGACATTGTGTCTATAAAGTTTCTAAGTCATCCAGGTCATCATAGTCTAAGGAGCTTGAAAAGAAAAGCGTCTGGACTTCTTTGAGTTTCTTGAAGATGTTTCACCTCTCATCTGAGAAGCTTCTTCAGTTCTAAGCGTCAATGGTGGGGAGTCCCAGATTTAAAGTTTAAAGTTTAAAGTCTGTGGACAAGGCTCAGCGGGCCCAACGCTCTAAAGGAAAAGAAAGGCAACGCAGGAAATTCCACACCTTGCTTTCAAAAACACTCACTCCTCAGTCTGAATCTACACAACTCAGAGAAAAACACACACCTGAGGACAGTCAGGAAAAATGGGTGAAGAACTTTTCAGACCAGAATCTCACTCAACCTGAAAAGAAAGTATTAGCCAAAGGACCCTCTCCAGTCCCTCCGTCTAACCTCACATTACAAGAAAAGAAGGCCATCGCTTCCCTGAGCAAAGACCACAACATCACTATATTACCAGCTGATAAGGGAAGGTGCACCGTGGTCCTAAACACAACGGATTACCACACAAAGATCACTACTCTCCTCAGCGACAACAATACCTACGAAGCCTTAAAGCGAGACCCCACAAGCAGCTACAAAAAGAAAGTTAAAGCTTGCCTTCAAGACCTTGAAAGGGACAAAATCATTGACTGCCTTACATATCACCGCTTTTACGCAGGGGATGCCATACCCTGCATTTACGGACTTCCTAAGATCCACAAGAAAGGTGTCCCACTCAGACCCATTGTCAGTAGCATAAACTCAGCCACTTACAACATCTCGAAACACCTTGCTACTGTCCCAGCACCTCTTGTGGGGAAAACCCCACACCACATCAAGAACTCCACCGACGTCACCGACAAGGTCCAGAAACTTACCCTGGACCCAGATGAAACCATGTTGTCCTTTGATGTAGTATCCCTCTTCACTTGCATACCCACCAAGGAGGCAGTGGAGACTGTCAGAAAATGACTACAAGAAGACAGGTCCTTGGAAGACAGGACCAACTTCACACCCGATCAGATTTGCACTCTGTTAGACCGCTGCCTCACCACTACATATTTCAAATACAACGAGGGTTTCTACAGACAAAAACATGGCTGCGCCATGGGCTCCCCCGTGTCACCTATTGTAGCCAACCTTTACATGGAGGAAGTGGAAAGAAAGGCTCTTGGCTCTTTTAAAGGGAGAGTACCCAGCCACTGGTACAGATATGTAGACGACACCTGGGTCAAAATCAAAAGACAAGAAGTGGAATCCTTCACTGCGCACATTAACGCCGTGGATAAAAACATCAAGTTCACCAGAGAAGACACAAAGGATAACTCTTTGCCTTTCCTGGACTGCACTGTGCACATTGAAGAGAATGGCAACCTCAACATTGGAGTTTACCGGAAGCCTAGACACATGAACAGGTACCTTCTCTTTGACTCCCATCAACCTCTGGAACACAAACTTGGAATAATTAGGACCCTACACCACCGGGCAGAACATGTTCCCCTCAAAACTCAGGAGAGTTTTCTCCAAACACGACATCCCAGTGTACTTCAGACCCAGCAACAGAAACTGGTTCACCCGAAAGACAAAACTCCTAAACACAAACTTAACAATGTGGTGTATGCTGTACAGTGCAGCAAGGAATGCCCAGACCTGTACATTGGAGAGACCAAACAGCCACTTCACAAGCGCATGGCACAACATAGAAGAGCCACCTCCACGGGACAAGACTCAGCAGTTCATCTGCATCTAAAGGACAAAGGTCACTCTTTCGAGGATGCTAACATTCACATTTTGGACAGAGAGGACAGATGGTTTGAAAGAGGAGTGAAAGAAGCCATTTACGTCCACTTTGAGCGACCATCTTTGAACACAGGCGGTGGTTTACGACACCAACTGTCTGCCATCTATAATCCAGTTTTGAGATCCCTTCCCAGACGCCTTAATACCCACTCACATTCTGGGCCATCTGACCTCAGGAAATCACATGATAGGGTGGGGCCAGGTTTAACAATGAGCTCACCCGAAACCCTGGCTGATTGGGACCCACACCCGCTTTCACACCTTGGCTCATGTGATTAGGTAGAGCATCATCAGGGGGTCCTTTGTCCCTCTTTGGGGGGATACTCCCACTGGTTTAAATCTGGGACTCCCCACCATTGACCCTTAGAACTGAAGAAGCTTCTCGGATGAGAGGTGAAATGTCTTCAAGGAACTTAAAGTAGTCCAGACGCTTTTCTTTCCAAGCTCCTTAGATTAAAGGCTTGTTTTTATAGTTAAAATCCGGGTGTCAGAAATTTATGCAAATGAGTGCAGACGGTGCGGGAGTGGGGAGAGAGAAAAAAATGATTAATACGGTATAAGCAATACGCGGCAGCGGGGGAGAACAGAGCCACACGGTTTTCCTAACATAGTAGTTTTTTTTTTTTTTTTTTTTTGAGGATAAGGTAAACATGACTGCTCCTGAACATGACCAGCAAACTGTGGAATAATTTTTTTGCAACATCTTTTCACATCGGATTCTCGTGGAGTTCTTTTTCCTCTTCAAACTAACGTAAACGAGTGAAGCACAGGAAAACTGTTCCCACGGCTATACACTCACTGTACATTTGGGTGCTGTTACGGGTTCAAAATATTGGGGATGGATACAAGAGGAAAACCAAAATAACAACACTGGTCCAGCCGAGTCAAGTCAAAACGATGATTTTAATGCACACGTGTGGGAGATGAATACTGCACGCAGACAGGATTGATCTCTCACCGAAAACCACACAATAGTTTTTATGAACATCAGGGTATTAGAACGCCCCCTCATGCGTAAAGTAGGTACAATACAATCAATGTTGACAACTTTTAACACATTGGAAGAACATCTTCTTCCCGAGGCCAGATCCTTCCCGGTAATCTTCCACTCTGCTTATCCCCTGGAACAAACAGTCTCTCCTGCAAGCACAAGGCCTTGCAAACTGTTTTCTAAATATTTGAACTCTCCCCTATACATGGGTTTAACTACCGCTTGTGTGTGTGCGTGTGTGCCTCGGCCTCAACATGCACTCTGTCTATAAGGACAGAGGCCAACTCTTTATATGTGCAATAACCTAACTGAAACCACACAGGTAATATGTTGAATAAATGTTCTAATCAAATGCCACTACTCAAAGCTTAATAAAAGAATATAAATGGATAAAGGATAATGATGCATAACATGGTATATGTGTTTTGTAAGCGTGTGCGGCCTTCTACGCTCTGAGCCCCTTCCCTCAATAGATCAGTCAGACATCCCGCTGACTGTAGCTTTTAACCCTTACTGACTTGAGCACAACTCCATAATAAGCACCAAGCGGCAATATGTATAAAGATGATCATGGTTACACCTGCAATGAAAGATTATATGATTATACTAACACCTGTAAATAGAAGATTAACATGAGGTTATAACAATCACTGTCATCCCAACTTTAATGTAATGTCAATAGCTTCAATAAATGCTTTAATGCAATGCTTATTATATGATTCTGATCCAATGATAAAATAACAGTTTAACACTGTTAACAACATATCTTCTCAGTGCGCCAGGTCTGTCCAGCGTCCTCTTTCGCCACCTGATCCACCGGGTGGTGATCAGTTGACAGCTCAGCCCCTGTCTTTACCCGAGTGTCCAAAACATGATGACCTGAGGCCATAGAGGCCACCTCTGCTCCTGGCCGCCGCCGGACTGACATTGCACCTGACCCCTACGGTGCCTCCTGAGGGTGGTGGGCCTGCAGGAAGATGGGCCCACGTCCCTATTTTGGGCTGTGCCCGGCTGGGCCCCATGCACTAAAGCCCGGCCACCAGACGCTCACCCTCGGGCACCCTCCCTGGGTCTGGCTCCAGGGCGGGGCCCTGGTAACCCTATCCCGGGCAGGATAAGCTATTCCCTCAATAGTCTTTTCAAAGGGGTCTTCTGAATCGCTCTTTGTCTGGTCCCTTACCCAGGACCAATTTTGCCATGGGAGACCCTACCAGGGGGCAAAAGCCCCCAGACAACATAGCCCCTGGGATCCCTGGGACATACAAACCCCTCCACCACGATAAGGTAGCGATTCGCGGAGGGGCCAAATATGGCTGACTTCAAACATCAGGGTTATCCTGCTGATCAAATTCCAACACTGAGTTTGGAAAAGCATTCAGTAACCTCCTGGTAATACACAACATTTATTCATATTTCCTCATAACCCTCTTTTGTCTGACCATTATAATCACTTTTGAATTTCCAATAAAGGACTCCATAGAGTTTGGTGAAAACAACGAAAGTAGATGTTTGTGTGAAAGTGCTGGAAGCAAATTTGTGTCTCATGTTCTTTCAGTGTTGCACTTTATAGATGGTTCCTGAGCACTGGTCTCATAGTCAGCTCCATATATAGACCAGTGTTGTTAGTCTATGTCAGAAGATGACTTGTTGGAATGAAAAGGAGCTTGAGTTTATCTGCTTTAATAATGTGACTAGAAAAAGGTGTTGTTGGACTTCAGATATGTCAATTTCTTTCCAACTTCACCTTTAAAAGTGAAGCCATGTGGTTCCTTGAATTAAAAACACGACTTTTTCAAGTCTTTTTCAAGTTTTTATGATAAATGTACGACTTTAATGTGAAAAATTCATAGTTTTTTCTCTTGTTGTGTTTGTTTGAAGCTGCTTACTGTTGGCTTCAGCAGTTTTGAGTTTCCATTTTCTAAACTTCTACATTCTGAATCTTCTTCAGCTCTGAACAGATTATGATACACTAAATGACCTTTAAGCAAACACTTTGTCTTATAAACATCTTATTCTTAATCTTTATTATTTATACAGATTTAAAGACTGTGGTTTGTCAAAGATCACCTGTGATTATCTGGCAGCAGCGCTGAAGTCCAACCCCTCCCATCTGAGAGAGCTGGACCTGAGATGGAACAACCTGCAGGATTCAGAAGTTAAGCAGCTGTATGGTTTTCTGGAGATTCCAGGATGTGGACTTGAAACTCTGAGGTCAGTCAGTCATGTTTTAGTTGTGCTGAGATGAATATTATGTTGAATTTGTGCTGATAATGAAGGTCAGAGGTGAGGTTGATGATATACTCATCCACACTGAGGATCTTCATGGTAAAGTCTGCTTTCTTCTTATTCCCTGGCTTGGCTTAGTACACCATTAATCAGTTGTGTTTTAACATTGCTCTGTGCAGGCTCAATAAAAAGACTTTTAAATCTTCCAGAGACAAAACCGGTGAGTACTGAGACTGTGTGTCACATTCATCAGTATTTCTTCAATAACATATGACATGAAATCTAGTTTGTGTTTATTTCATTCTGCAGAAATCTATAATTTATGTTTTTTTTTTTTTTGTGAGGATCTGTTTTGAGGTACTGGTTTTGGTCAAAGTATTTTAATAATTTTAAAAATATTTTTAGTGAGTGAGAAGGCTGCAGCTGAAGAAGGTGGTGGGGACTTAAAGAAGAAAGAGAACTCAATCACAAACAGTTTTTTGTATTTTGTCAGAAAATCACCAACAAATTAATATTGTCATAAACAGCACCAGTAAGCGTTCCAGGGAATCCTGAATTATTTCATGTTTGTCTCTCATCAGGTGAGTCTGAGTTCAGACTGAATCCAGACTCATTAGACACACAGCTTGATTTGTCTAAGGATGACACAGAGCCCATTAAGGTGAGAGAAAAGCATTTTAATCTAATTATTGTGTTATGAATCAAAAGAAGAGGCCTTTACCACAGAAACTGTGTCAGGTGTGTTACAGCACATGGCAGATTTGTCAGGCCAGACAACCAATCAAGTTTAAGATTCAGTGTCATACGCCATTCTGCATCATTTGATTTTGAAATTATTTTTTAGTCACACAATCAGTATGTTACTTGCAGTTTGGAAAGTATATACAGATAACTCCTGAATTGTAGTCTATGTAGTTTCTTCACTGCTTACTTATTCATTTGTGCTTTAAACAGCTGATGTTGTTCCTTTCTGAATTCCAGCCTCCATTAAGCTTCACCCCTGAAGTACAAACTGAATCCACACAAATTTCCTACAGGTGCTTCTACTTTCACATTAAACTGATAACATGTATGTAATGATGTGAAATGACATGTGTGATACAGCTGGACGTGATCAGACCTCAGCTCATACAGGCTGGTTGGAGTGCTTCAGGCCTTCTGTGTCCTACAGGTTCAGGTGTCCTGGTCCAGGTGTGTTCCAGTGTACTCTGACCAGATTGGTGTTTTTTATGGCTGCGGAGGCGGAGCTGTGGTACTGGACTATCCAATGGGATGAGAGCCTCCTTCAACCAGCTGGAAAAACAGCTGCAGGGCCGCTGTTCAACATCACATGCTCTGAGGATGCAGTCCGTCAGCTCCACCTGCCACACTGTGAAATAAAGGAGGGTGAGCACCGTGCTGTGATGATGCTCTGAAAACATGTGTGTTACTGTGTGGTGCTCAGTTATGATGAACTGTTCAGCACCATACAAATAACCATAATGCACTTTATCTATAACAAGAAAGCATGGAAGTGAACTTGTAGTTTGCAGGAGATGTCATTCCCAGATATGGTGAGAAGTAAATCCGAACTCTCAGAATCAAAAGCTCTTTGCTTTCACAGCGCTGCGTGTTGATGGTGTGCTGTCTGTTGCCCACATCTCTGATGAGGGAATGAGCATCTTGGAGCCAGTGGAGATCACTGCCACACATGTTGTTGTGAAGGTCCCTCACCTCTCTGCCTTTGGCCTCATCTGCGATGTCTTTAAACGGTTCCTGAATATGGCAGTAAAAGGCCAAGTTCTGCTGTTCTTTCGACCTCTGGAGACAGGACCTCGAAGAATCAATATGTTTCTACTGCAGGAAAATATCCCTTTGCCAGAGGTAAACAGTTTCCAACACTCTGTGGTCATCCAAATGATTCGCAGCAGCTTTCTGATTATTAACTAAAGTTATGTACAGATCTCACATCACTTCCTTTTAGACGTGAAGGAAGTGAAGCCAACTCACTTTTAATCAATGCTTTCCACAGAGCTGAACTTAACTCTTTATGCCCGAACCCATTTCCGGCAGGTTGCTGGCTGTGTTTTTAGGTTAATTTAATTCAGTTCAATTCAATTCAATTCAATTCAATATTCAATTCAATTCAATTCAATTCAATTCAATTCAATTCAATTCAATACAATTAAAAACAACCGTCACCTCAAGGCGCTTTACATTGTAAGGTAGACCCTACAATAATAGATACAGAGCAAACTACAAAAATCATATGACCCCCAATGAGCAAGCACTTTGGCGACAGTGGGAAGGAAAAACTCCCTTTTAACAGGAAGAAACCTCCAGCAGAACCAGGCTCAGGGAGGGGTGGCCATCTACTGCGACCGGTTGGGGTGAGAGAAGGAAAACAGGATAAAGACATGCTGGGGAAGAGAGACAGAGGTTAATAACAGATATGATTCAATGCAGAGAGGTCTATTAACACATACTGAGTGAGAAAGGTGACTGGAAAGGAAAATCTCAATACATCATGGGAATCTCCGGCAGCCTACGTCTATTGCAGCAAAAATAAGGTAGGATTTAGGGTCACCTGGTCCAGCCCTAACTATATGCTTTAGCAAAAAGGAAAGTTTTAAGCCTAATCTTGAAAGTAGAGATAGTGTCCGTCTCCCGAATTCAAACTGGAAGCTGGTTCCACAGAAGAGGGGCCTGAAAACTGAAGGCTCTCCCTCCCATTCTACTTTTAAATACTCTAGGAACAACAAGTAAGCCTGCAGTGCGAGAGTGAAGTGCTCTAATAGGGTGATATAGTACTACAAGGTCAATAAGATAAGATGGGGCCTGATTATTTAAGACCTTGCATGTGAGGAGCAGGATTTTGAATTCAATTCTGGATTTAACCGGAAGCCAATGAAGGGAAGCCAAAACAGGAGAAATCTGCTCTCTCTTTCTAGTCCCTGTCAGTACTCTTGCTGCAGCATTTTGGATTAGCTGAAGGCTTTTCAGCGAGTTTTTAGGACATCCTGATAATAATGAATTACAGTAGTCCAGCCTGGAAGTAATGAATGCATGAACTAGTTTTTCAGCTTCACTCTGAGACCTGATATTTCTAACTTTAGAGATGTTGCGCAAATGGAAGAAAGCAGTCTCACATAATTGTTTAATATGTGCGTTGAAGGACATGTCCTGGTCAAATATGACTCCAAGGTTCCTCACAGTTTTACTGGAGGCCAAGGTAATGCCATCCAGAGTAAGAATCTGGTTAGATACCATATTTCTAAGATTTCCAGGGCAGAGTACAATAACCTCAGTTTGATCTGAATTAAGAAGCAGAAAGTTAGCGGCCATCCAGGTCTTTATGTCTTTAAGACATTCCTGCAGTTTAACTAATTGGTGTGTGTTACCTGGCTTCATGGATAGATAGAGCTGGGTGTCATCTGCATAGCAGTGAAGATTTATGCTATGTCTTCTAATGATGCTGCCTAGGGGAAGCATGTATAATGTAAACAGAATTGGTCCTAGCACCGAACCCTGTGGAACACCATAATTGACCTTAGTGTGTGAAATGGACTCTCCATTTACATGTACAAATTGGAGTCTATTAGATAGATATGATACAAACCACTGCAGCACAGTAACTGTAATACCTACAGCATGTTCTAATCGCTCTAATAGGATATTATGGTCAACAGTATCGAACGCTGCACTAAGGTCTAGCAGGACAAGCACAGAGATGCATCCACTGTCAGAGGCCATAAGAAGATCATTTGTAACCTTCAGTAAAGCTGTTTCAGTGCTGTGATGAGCTCTGAAACCTGACTGAAACTCTTCAAATAAGCCATTCCTCTGCAGATGATCTGTTAGCTGTTTGACAACTACTCTTTCAAGCATTTTTGATATGAAAGAAAGGTTGGAGATTGGCCTGTAATTGGCTAAGCATCAGGCTTTCAAATTAATTAAAAGTCTGTCTTGGTCTTTCGTTGATTAATAGTCTGGTGTGAAAAATTGCTACCACACCGCCCCCTCTGCCTTTGCTTCGAGATTTCTGGTAGTTAGAATGAGTCAGGGGTGCTGATTCATTTAAACTAACATAATCACCCTGCTGCAACCAGGTTTCTGTAAGGCAAAGTAAATGTAATAATCCACATTTCACTGTTTTACTCTTTGGTTCAGATGTGGATACTGTATTGTTCTTTCTTTGCGAATTTTTATGTTAAGTTTTTTATTACTGGTTTTTAGTTTGTTTTTTTGTCTGTTTGGGAGCTGACAGAGTTCCAATGGAGATGGGTTTTTGGGGGGTAGCAGGGGGAGAGAAGCTGCAGAGAGGCATGTAAGACTGCAACTCTGATTTCTGGACCGAACTCTGGATAGTCATATTTTGGGGGGTTTAATAAATTTGTCCATATTTCTAGAAATGAGAGCTGCTCCATCCAAAGTGGGATGGATGCCATCTCCTAACAAGACCAGGTTTCCTCCAGAAGGTTTGCCAATTATCTATGAAGCCCACATCGTTTCTGGGACACCACTCAGACAGCCAGCAATTTAAGGAGAACATGCGGCTAAACATGTCACTCCTGGTCTGATTGGGGAGGGGACCAGAGAAAACTACAGAGTCCAACATCGTTTTAGCAAAGTTACACACCGATTCAAAATTGATTTTAGTGACCTCCGACTGACGTAACCGGGTGTCATTACTGCCGACGTGAACTATGATTTTACTGAATTTACGTTTACCCTTAGCCAGCAGTTTTACATTTCCCTTAATGTCGCCTGCTCTGGCCCCTGGAAGACAAATGACTATGGTTGCTGGTGTCTCTAGCTTCATATGTCTGAGAACAGAATCACCAATTACCAGAGTTTGATCTCTGGGGAAAAACAGTTAGACACATGAACAGGTTGGTGGTGTACCTGGGGCTTCTGTTTATGACTATGCTTCCTCCTCACTGTCACCCAGCCGCCCTCTTTAACCAGCTGCTTGGGGTCTGCCGGGGAACAGCTAGCGGGGCCTACGCTATCTTCAGCTGCACCAGCTACAGGGGCCTGGCTAGCTACGGGTGAATGAAGGGTTCGAAGCCGAGTCTCCAATTCAGTAATCCTGGCCTCTAGAGCTGCAAATATGCTACATTTGTTATTAGTATCATTACTGCTAAAGGAGGCCAAGGAGTAACTAAACATCTGACACAATGAGCAGGAAAGTGCAGGAGGGACAGCTGAAGTAGCCATGGTGCTAGCGAGTTGGCTATGAGCTAAGCTAAACTAGCGAAACAGTACAGACAGAGTGAGTCAATAGTTTGGCTATAAATTAGGTAGTGACTACTAGAGACGGCACGATACCACTTTTTTATGTCCGATACCGATACCGATATCATAAATTTGGATATCTGCTGATACCTATATGAATCTGATATAGTGTGTTTTTTAATCAATAAAACTGTTTTTTTTAAATATCTTGCTGCATTTTGTATAAGTTCATACTCAAGTTTAAATAAACAACAGCACTAGCACTAAAAATACACTGCACCCAAAATATTTCATAGTTCAGCAATACTGATCAATCTAATAAACTTAAACCTACTCCATCCTCCCTATTCTGGTATTTTAAAGAGTACTTAGCAGAAATATTAAGCAACTAGCTAACAGGGTTGCAAACTCCCAGCAAAAAAAAAAAATAGGGAAGAACCCTCCACCTCATGATGCTTAATCGACGTAATCAACTTTAATTTGGTGCAGTGTGAAAAAAAATGCACAGAAATAAATTATTTTTCAAGAATAATTAAATAGATTCAACATCTTTCTTCTACAGAATTGCAGACTGCACAGACGGTATCTTCCCAAAGGAAAAAGTACTATAGCTTACTAGGGTATATTAGACTTAACAGTTACTATATACAATAAGGGACTTCTATATATTTTACATAAAAGATTTAAACTTTGGGTGTAAGATTCAGATAATCATTTATTAAAAGCTAGAAATTTTAAATGAGAATAAGAAAGAAAAGTATGTCTTTGTACCCCCTTTTCCCTGTTAATGCCCTATCGGCCCCCCTGGCTAAATTTTGCTAGATCTGCCCCTGCACAGTTACCAGCCGTCAGCTGCTTAGAAAAGGATCCTGGTCTAGAAACTAATATATAATAAATTCTAACAACAGCTTATCAAGGTTAAACGTGCTGCTGTTGTTCAGCTGCTGGTTTCCCCTTCCTGGTGCAAAGTGGGCCAAAAACAAAGAAGAGAGACGGACTCACGACAGAAAAGCCGATCAGCTAATCATTAAGCCGTTTCATGATTGAAGTAGCAGCATGAGAGGGAGGGAGAGAGAAGAGGCACTCACTCCATAGATCGGTTGTTAAGCTTAACGTGGGAATGCTTTACAAACATTCAGAGATGAACTTACACACTTGCTTTACTTCTCTCTGGGATAACTTTCTCGGAGATGAAATGCTGGCTTGGTAGCGAGGCTACAAATACACACAGCCGCTCTATCACGTGAGCACACTGCTCCAACGTGCTACGTTTATGAGCCGAGTTATGCCGTGTCACAAGTTTTGTGAGGTGCTTTTTTGATATTTAATGGATCGGATTACATTTTTTATTTCTCTCTGATATCCGATCCAGCAATTTACGTAAGTAGCGGACCGATACGTAATATCGGATCGGTCTATCTCTAGTGACTACACAGAATGTGTGCTTCGGAGGAAGCACGTGAAGATTATACTATGAAAAAAGAATGTATTTAAAAGTTTTCAATTAAATTCCTAAGCAGATAAGCTATTCAGAAATACCACTGTGTTTGAGCAGGAACAGGAAGTGATACTCTACCGCAGAGCGAGCAAACACCAAGGGACAGCGCCACCAAGAGTCAGGAGTGTCAATATAATAATGTATAATGTATGTCTTCATTAGAAGACATACTGTACCTTAACTACTTTTGTCTGAGGGTAAGAAGACAGTGGGGGGTAGATGGGTGTACGCAGTCAAAACTAATGTTGATGGATCTAAGAAGCATGTTATGTTGCTAAAGGATACCATCAGAAGATGGGTGTGGATTATGAAGAAACTTTTTCCCATACTGCTAACCTGACTAGTATCAGAAAATTGATGCAAAAGGCAGCACAAGAAAACATGCTTTTACATCAGATGGATGTTGAAGCAGCCTATCCACATGCACCAATAGATTGTGAGGTATTCATGGGACAACCTGAGGGTTATGAGGTGAAATCTGACACAAATCAAAATGGGTGTATAAGTTGAAAAAGTTGCTATATGGGCTAAAACAATCAGGTAGAAATTGGAACAAGTTGTTGCATGAATATCTGAGTGAATATCTGACCATTGTGTTTACACAAAGATGACAGGAAATAAGAAGGTGAATTTGGTAATATGGGTAGATGACCTGTTCATTGCTGCTAGTTACAAAAATAAACTAACTGTTGTGAAGTAAATGCTTGCAGCAAAATTTAGAATGAAGGATATGGGTAAATTGAGACATTTCATTGGTATAGATTTTGACCAGAGTGATAACTGTGTAAAAATGTCACAGAAACAATATGTGGAAAAAAATCTTGAAACGTTCAATATCCAGGATTGTAAAGAAAAACTGAGCCAAAATCAAACTACACTGATGGGAAAAAATGAGTGGTGGCAAAAGGTAAAGAGAGGCAGTTGGTAGTGTGATCTATTGACCAGACTTGAGTTTTATAGTCAGTAAACTGTCACAGTATTTTACTAAGCCAACTGAAGACCAATGGACTAAGTAAAACATGTACTGAGATTTCTGAAGGGGACATCCGAGAAAGAACTGTGCTACAGAAAATGTGACAACGAGGAACTGAGGTTGTGGACATACAGTGATGCTGATTGAGCAGCTGATGTAACAGACAGATGTAGTACAACTGGTTATTGCACAAGTCTGACCGTAAATAGTCCTTTAATTTCATGGAAAACCAAAAGGGAACCTACTGTTGCATTATCTACCTGTGAAGCTGAGTACATGGCTTTAGCTGTAACCCTACAAGAGTTTTTGTACCTTATATCCATCAATACCTAATAACCAACATTTACTAGGTATTGATGGACAAAAATATGCACCGCCAAAGGTTTATGAAGATAACCAGGGTGCAATTGCACTGGTCAAGAATCCTGTAATGAGACAGAGATTAACATAAGGTACCACATTGTAAGGTCAACTGTGAGTGAAGGAAAAGTAACTCTGGATTATTGTTCAACAGAAGAGATGGTAGCAGATGTAATGACAAAACCTGCAAGAAAGTTAAGTTGTACAAGTTTGGAAACTTTATGTTTGGACATTAACCAGGTATACGGACAAGTATACAGTACTGGGTGAGAAACCCTATTTGTGTTTTTGTTAAGAGAGTCATAATATGAGAGCAAGTGGGGGTGTTGAAATGAAGAAAGAAAATGCTCTTAATTATGGAAACAGCCAGAGGGTTTATTTATGTTTGATGTGTGATTTACATGTGTGTGGCTGTTAATACAGTTGGTGCTATCTCGGGTGTCGTGTCCGTTCATCCAAAATGGCCAAAGGCTGATGTGTGTTTATTCATCCCTAAGTATCATCAGTGCAGTTTACCATGTACATCAGATTTTCCTGTGCATTTTCATACTCCTGCTAACATGGGGCCTGATTGTTTAAGACCTTGTATGTGAGGAGCAGGATTTTGAATTCAATTCTGGATTTAACAGGGAGCCAATAAAGGGAAGCCATCCATTCGCTTATCCTTTCCAGGGTTGCGAGAGCCTATCCCAGCTGTCATAGGGCGAGAGGTGGGGTAAACCCTGCACAGGTTTCCAGTCTGTCGCAGGAGTAACATACAGAGACAAAATGCAATTCGCTCTCACATTCACACCTGTGGACAATCTAGATTAATCTATCCCCACAAACTGCATTTCTTTGGACAGTGGGAGGAAGCCAGAGTACCTGAAGGGAACCCACGCAAACACGGGGAGAACATGCAAACTCCACACAGAAAGATGGTGGAATTGAACTCAGGACCTTCTTGCTGTGCGGTAACAGTGCTAACCACCGTGCGGCCGCAAGGGCACGCCAAAGAGGAAAAAGCTGCTCTCTCTTTCTAGTCCCTGTCAGGACTCTTGCTGCAGCATTTTGGATTAGCTGAAGGCTTTTCAGGGAATTTTTCGGACATCCTGATAATAGTGAATTACAGTAGTCAAGCCTGGAAGTAATAAATGCATGAACTAGTTTTTCAGCATCACTCTGAGACAGGGTATTTCTAATTTTAGAGATGTTGCACAAATGGAAGAAAGCAGTCTTACATATTTGTTTAATATGTGCATTGAAGGACAATACATAATGGGCTTGGATTTAAAACATTATGAATGAAATGTGCTCTATTTGGAAGCTGCCCTCGATTGTTATTGATCCCTTTACCCCGAGTCCTAAAGTGCATATTTACTTTCTTACTCTTCTTATATAAATTGTTTGTTTACTTGCACTGCTGTAACTGGAGCCTCGTCGTCTCGTCTCTCTATATACTGTACTGTATGTAGTGGAGATGACAATAAAGTTTCCTTTGACTTAAGCGCACCGAGGGCTCTCACGCTCACTTTTCACGAATAGAATTTCGAAAAAACATTGGTGCAAATTATAAGTCTGCATCATAATGCCTGGTGTTTTCGTGTTTGTTGGTTTGTTTTTATTTTGTTTTATTTTGCTGGTTGGTTATTAGATGCTGCTCCAGCCAGCCAGAGAATCCCCCACCACCCTTGCCTCGCTTTGCCGCAAGCAGTAGGTGGACCTCGCAGACGGAGGGCACCCTCACTCCCAGCAAATGGGCGATAGAAAACCAATCGGTGCCTATGCCATTCCCAATATGGCATGATATCGGGGCGTCATGAGTATGAGCAATTTTTTTTTTTTTTTTTTTTTTTTTTTTTTTTTTTGTTTGCCGATGCCAGTGATGCTGCCCCCACCACGATGCCGCCCTGGGGAATCGCCCGTGTCGCCCGTATCAAAAACCACTACTGTCTTATATATGCTTCACATTTAACGTATAAGGACAGCGTAGCAAACACTCTCTGCTTTTGACCAAAAAAAAAAAAAAAAAAAAAAACCAGCCCGTTCGTTTTGGTGGAAAAATGCACCATTTCCACCAATCAAAAAATGATATGGCAACATGAAACATAACTGTAAATTCAGACATGTGAGGTTGTGCTGAAAAGAATGATACCAAACAAGGCAAAGTAAATAGTTTTTAAAGGTGAAATGTACAAGGAAAATAACCATAAACGTTTTTGAACCCTTTAAGACCTACCATAGAACCAAGTCCGCCAGTGCTTACTTTATATTTTTACATGCTGTAGTGCCATTTTTGGGAGAATTTCAAGTTGCTCGATACATCGATACAACCATTATAGCCCAGATTTTAATATTTACCTGTCCTAAATAACCATGCTGGCTACTAATGATTTCAGACCTGAGTGTGTGAGTTCGTGTGTTCAGGTCTCCTGGGAATGTAAAATAAAGATCAGTTTTTGAGCTTTGACCACCCTGGATCCAGTCTTTCTTTGCCGCCAAAAGAACGGGAATTTAATAACCCATAATGTCAGATCTGACAAAATAAAATCCTGAAACTTTTTTTTCTCTGTGCAAAGTTGTTTTATCTCCAGAATAATTGTTTTTCTTTGATTCATTTACTGAAACATGATGGTCTACACATGATGTATTTAAATGAGCTCTACAGGTAAACACATTTATTAACATTAACTGTCCTGTCACTGAAGGTGGCGGCCCAACAAGGACATGGTGCTGAATACATTGAGACCCCCGCTGACTGTCTTTTCAGCTTCAGCCAAAGGTACAGTGTACACTGTGAACCTGACAGCCGGATACAGCCGGAGGTGAGTCAGCAGTTATAAACTACATGCTGCTGAATTGAGTTGAAAGTCCTGGATAACCCACACTGTCATAAAAATGGCACCTATCTGTTGTTGTTTTGTTTGTTTTTTTAGCAAACACAGTTTCGCTCAAAGTTTGGCCCAAATTATCATCCAACATTTCAAGTTTTCCTCAGCACAAATCCAGAGATTGTGACTCTGATAGTCAAAGACCAAGAGGGGACAGAAACCTGGAAATCATCTGTTTACCTGCCAGGTAAGGTTCCTGCCAAATGCCAGAGCAGAAATTACCCTGCAACTTTTTTTTTTCTATTAAAGTTCAACTGAAATCATATTTAAGTTTCTTTTGATGTGCATTTCAGCATCCTGTTAAATGTCTATTCTCTATATTTTTTCCTTCAGCACCAAGAACAGAAACCTTAATGAGGAATGTTTCAGCTGAGGCCCAAGTCCCGGCAGATGAGAGGCTGTTCACAGTTCGCACAGAGTTTATAGACAGCGTGTCTGAATGTGTTTTAAACAAACTTCTGGATAAACTCCTCGAACAGCACGTTATCAATGATCAGGAGATGGAATCAGTCAGATCACAGCAGAGCAGAGCAGATAAAGCACGAGATGTGATTGACACGGTGCGACGAAAAGGAAATGAAGCCAGCTCACTTCTGATCTCTGCTCTCTGTGAGGAAGATCGATGCCTTTCCAAAGAGCTGAACTTAACTCTTTATCTTCGAGCCCGTCGCCGGCGACGGGTTTTTCCAATGGTTCTTTAAACTAGTGTAACTCTTCAGCGGTGAGTGCAATCTTAAAAAATCCAGCAGTTCTTGAAAGCAGCGTAGCTGTGCTTTTCATTGATATCAGAGTCATTACCGTAATCCTAAGCACTGCGCCACAGCAGCCCTGGGAAGACTAAGGTTAATTGATTGATCATACTTTATTCATCCCGAGTGAAATTGGGTTAAGGCTGCCGACCGTGCCAGTGCCATCTTACTGTTAACAGAGAGAGCGAGTGAGTGCAAAGGGGTCAAATAGAAAATTGACATTATGTCAGACATTTTGGGGTTTTTTTTCGCATTTTTTACAATTATTTTATTTTTGCTGTGTTTTTAGTGTCTTATATAAGAAATAGCAGTTGCTGGATGTAACTCCAGTTCAATTTGTCATGATTAGAGTGAGAACATTGTTTTATGCCATGTTGTTTTTTATTTTATATATGACTTATCACCCATCAGCAAACATACACTGCCCAGCCCTCTTCCAACACCTGAAAAAGCAGGTAGTTTAGTCTTGTAGAGCATACAGGCAGAGCTGTTATGTGACTTTTACAGGTGGATTTAGTATCAGATACACACACAGGCTCGGGATTGCGATGGATGCTGATTTAATTACAGTGATAGGGCAATATTTACAAGGGATGGGGCTATGTACAGTGACAGGGTAAATGTGTGAGGAGACGGAGCCGAGGGGATGAAACAGAGCCGAGGTATGCGGGAGGATAGGTGGGGAACTGGAGCGACTTGAAACACAGAAAATACAGGTATGGGCAGTGGCCACAGGCTGGTGCGAAGTAAATCTCCATCACAGATCCAAGAAGGCCGATACCAAACGAAACAGGCAGGCGAGCAGGCGGCATGACAGGCACTTGTAGAAGCGACAATACTCCGACACCAGACGTCCGTCGCACAGCTCCATAAATGCTCCCACTGATGATGTCCGATGCGCCGCAGGTGTGCCGGAATACTTTTAGGGTTCAATATTGAGGAGGAGTGTAAAAACAACCATGGTCCAGAAGAGCTTGGTCAAACGATTGATTTCAATGAACACACGCAGCGTGGGGAGATGTACACTGTACGCAGACAGCATCAGATCTCCGTCCCAAAAGCTACACAACAATAGTTTTGTGCATCGGGGTATGTTTACTGATGCCCCCTCTACGTCATCACATGCATCAGTTTCAAAACCACAAATGTTCTGTTGACAACTTGTAACACAGTTTAAAAAGAACATTGTCTCCATCTCGACGGCAGGTGCTTCCTGCCGCTGCCAGACGCCCGCTTATCGTCTGGAACATCAGGCCCACGTTCTGCACAAACTGTCACATATGCACGCACAATTTTGCAGTTGCAAGCAAAACATGATTAAACTTTCACCTATAAATGATTCTTTCTAAGTGAGTGTGTGTGTGGGTGTCTACGTGTGTGGGGGTGTGTGCTAACCACAATTGCACCCTATTTCACCTCGCCGACTAGGTACTGACCTCTTACCAGACAGAGAGACAGAAGCCACTCTCATATATGTAATAACCGAACTGAAACTATGTATATGTAATCTACTGAATAAATGTTTTAATCAAGAACCTCTACTAAAGGCTTAATCAAAAGATACAAATGAATAAAAGATAATAAAGAATAACTTGGTTATTAAAATAGCATCATCCAAACAGCTCCTCACAAGAACTTACACTTACACTCTGCTTTTAGTTTCACTTTTGCAAAAGCACGCTCTGCAAGAGCATGCGTTTCCTGTGTTACGGGTTCAAAATATTGGGGATGGATACAAGAGGAAAACCAAAATAACAACACTGGTCCGGCCGGGTCAAGTCAAAACGATGATTTTAATGCACACGTGTGGGAGATGAATACTGCACGCAGACAGCATCGATCTCTCACCGAAAACCACACAATAGTTTTTATGAACATCAGGGTATTAGAACGCCCCCTCATGCGTACAATACAATCAATGTTGACAACTTTTAACACATTGAAAAAACATCTTCTTCTTCCCGAGGCCAGATCCTTCCCGGTAATCTTCTAACTCTGCTTATCCCCTGGAACAAACAGTCTCTCCTGCAAGCACAATCAAACAGCTACAAGGCCTTGCAAACTGTTTTCTAAATATTTGAACTCTCCCCTATACATGGGTTTAACTACTGCTTGTGTGTGTGCGTGTGTGCCTCGGCCTCAGCATTCACTCTGTCTATAAGGACAGAGGCCAACTCTTTATATGTGCAATAACCTAACTGAAACCACACAGGTAATTTTGTGGATGCCCTCAAGGGCTTCCACACTATTGAGTTCCTGTTTCTCTTTATTGTGTGGATGCCCTAAAAGGGCTTCCACACTATTGAGTTCCTGTTTCTCTTTATTGTGTGGATGCCTTCAAAGGGCTTCCACACTATTAAATTCCAGTTTCTCTTTATTCTTTATCTTTATTATTCTTCATCTGCAAGTTGCTTCCGTACGTTTTTCGGCACTGAACTACTCCCTCAGCTTTCAGCCGATTTTCACCGTTCAAACTCTATACTGTTCTGCTCTTTCTGCTAATTCCAGCTATGACTTTTGGTATTTATTACTATTTTACTATCTAAAATATTACACTTTTTTCCTTTAATTTGTCCCATTGAAATGAATATAAAACTTCCACAATTCTGCTAAAACTTGTTTGTTTTTGAAACTTAACTACTTCCTCATACTTTCACCTAGAAACTCCATTCAAACTTTAAAATGTTCTCAGATTATTGGGCTATTCCTGTCTGATTCAGCTTTTTCAGATCTTCTACCGTTTTAATCTTATACCTCTTTAAGTTTTCAGTTGCAAAATTGTGATTTTTCAGAAAATACATGCGTTGTTATAATTGCTATGCAATTAACTCAGAGTGTGCACTTGTCCTTTCTGAATTTTCTCTTCATGTCTGAACAACTTCTTGCTACTCACTCAATTTCCACTCAACCCCCACAAATTATACATCAAAACGTAGGTATTTTTGCTGGCTTTCAGAAAATGTCACTATCATTGTTGTGGGATTTATAGAATTTTGGCAAATCTCCTCAGACTAACACAAGGTCTCAAAACTCTCCATAGAAAGTCAATGGAGCGTTTGTTCAAAATCACCGCTGGATTTCTCTAATGAGAGGCATTTTCGAATCGTCATATCTCCTTAACGAAACAAAGTTGAGACATGATGCTTGTGCCAATATATCTTCAGGCATCCCTGATGCTCACAATTCAAGAATTTTTTCCTCACCTGTTACCGTTTGTCCATGAATTACACTTGTTTGAGGGTAGGAAATTTGTCCTTCGCTCAGATTTCTTCAGATTTCAAACTCTGGAAATGAGGCACTTTTTTCTCAACAGTGTCTCTGCAACAGTGACCTGAAAATTCCCATGACTGTTCACCAAAGCCTGCTGTTTCTTACGGTAAAAGAATGATTTTGATGCTCCATATAGATTAAGAGTTACAAAACGTTGTTTGAAGGCAAGTCAAGGCAGTTTTGCTTTGCCTCTACTCAGTTACAGTGTATTACAAGTCATATATCTTCAATAATTTATATTTATCTCTGAATTATGAAGATCTGCAGATTCCCCCATCTCTTCTGAACAAAACGGTGTCAGAATGACCGTTCTAGCTCCTACGGTTAGGAAATTATGACCATTTGTTCGAGGGAATACTGAATGTGAGAAATACACTGAAGAAAACTTATACCTCTCTCTGTAGCTGTGTCCCAAAACGTCGGCTGCATCCTTCGGAGGACCCGGCCTTCGCGGTATACGTGGGCCGGGCCCTTTAAAGGCCGAGAAGCCCGAAAGTGCGAGGCTTGTGAAATGGGACGGTCTAGCCTTCAGATTTGCGTCACCAGCTGTTCCCGCCCTTACCACTTCTCCCCGCCCTTACCACTTCTCCTCGCCCTTACCGCTTCTCCTCGCGCTTACCGCTTTCTCCCCCTCGGTGAAATAATGGATATCATTGAAACTTTTCTCTTATTTTGGTTATTTTGGTTAATCGAAGACTTACAACAAATCAGCCGTCGCAGACGACTGATTTATCTCCGACTAAGAGATAACCAAGTTCAGGTACAGTGAAAATACATGTTTTCAGGTTCCCCCCCCCCCCATCGTTTATGTGTGTATTTGAAATCTGTTTACTAGCCAAATAAAACTCCGATGTAGAAGTGATTTTATTCGCTCTTTTATGTTTTAGCAGTTAACCAGTAAATTTTACTTAAGTCTGATAATCAAAATAGAGTTTTGACACTTTTTTTTAAAGAACAAGAGCAACATTCATAATAATGACAAGAATTAAACATTTTCCTTATTTTCCTTCACCAGGCGAGACCACAGTACTGCAGGATTAACCTGAGTGTCCCAGTCCTGGACAGGTTTTTTAATAATGAGGACACTAGGCCTGATTTTCGTCTGAGCAGGGAGTCTCTGAAAGTGCTGCTGAACCTCCTTAACCAGGATCGGCCACATGGTTGGGGTGCCACTATTGAGGTCCTTGTGTTTCTTTTCTGGCTGGCAAGTGGAGCATCCTACAGAGTTGTTTCCAGAGTGTTTGCTATTCCTCGCTCCACTGTTCACCGCATCGTCCACAGGGTCACAGAGGAGGTGGTGGCTATTCGCCATCAGGTTATCCATCTCCCTCGGACTCCTGAAGACCTAGATGTCCTGTCTAATGGGTTTGCAGGGCTGGCAAGACACAGAGCCTTTTTTAAGGCTGCTGGTGCAATTGACGGCTGCCATGTCCGCATCAAGCCTCCCGGCGGCCCTGATGGTCAGTGCTACAGAAACAGGAAATTGTTCCCATCCATACTCCTGCAGGCAGTTTGTGACCATCAGGGCTGCTTCATCGATACATATGTGGGTTGGCCTGGGTCAGTGCATGACTCAAGGGTGCTACGCAACAGCCCACTGTACCGGCAGGCTATTTACCCTCCTCCAGGGCATTTCATCTTAGCAGATGGAGGGTACCCATGTCTCCAGCATCCACTTCCCCTCATCACTCCGTACAAGAGGCCAGTTCAAGGTGTGGGAGCCCAGCGCTTCAACTCTCATCATTCCAGGGCACGCTCTATTATAGAGCGTGCTTTTGGAATGATGAAGACGAGGTTCCGGGCCATCTTCCTTCAAGCGCTGGAGGTGCACCACACCTTTGTACCACATGTAATTCATTACAATATAGTGAAATTCTTTTTCAAATAATTATAATGATATAATGGGAACTTTAGTGTATGTACATTAATAAACACCTTATTTGTTTTTTTGTTTTTTTTTTAAAAAAACATCTGTTTCAGGTCATAACAGCATGTGCTGTTTTACACAACATCTGCCTCGGTTCTGGTGACACTATGGACCCGGAGGATGCACCTGAGGATGATGTGCAAGATGAGGGGGAGATGGGTTTGGAGGCAGTCAGTGGTGCTCACTGGCGGGACCAGCTATCTGCTGAGGTGTCTGCCCTGGAGGAGCTACCCCAAGACCATGATTATTTTTAAAAAGGCAAGTATTCTGTTAGTAGAGCATTTTTTAGAGATTACTTGTTAGATCTTTATTAACAGGATTGTTTGCATCTTTCTGAATACATCTTAGTGACATGGCAGCCGTCAGTTACATCAGCCCTGCAAACCCAAGTGACAGATGATGCGGTGGACAGTGGAAACGAGGATCCCTAGACCTTATGGAGATCACCTTGTATGATGCTCCACTTACTAGCTGGAAATACAGACCAAGGTCTTGCTTGTGGCAACTCCTCCATCTCTCTGGTCCTGGTCCGGCACATTCAGCAGCACTGCCTGAGACTTCCTGCTCAGCCAAAGATCAGACCTGGTTAAAAGTACCTGTGCTTACTGGGACACTCAGGTTAATCCTGACTGTAATAATAATTCTTAAGATTTCATGTTTTTTCTATTGTTACTTTCGTCAGACATTTCAATTAATTGTGTTGATAAAATTTATGTTGTACATAGTTTCTTTAAAAAAAGGAAAAACAATGTAAATAAAGGTGAAGCATTTACATTTTTATTTACAGAAATTTAATCATTTTTTTTTTCAGCAAGTTTCTCAAGCAAACCAAACAGTCTGTCCATTCTCTCTCTTGCCTCCTGTGCTCTTCTTTCCTCAATTTCCCTCTGCAATCTCATGTCCTCTCTGATTAAATCCAAAAACTCATCCCTGTCCTTCTTTCTTTTTACTCCTCTTTGCTCCACCTGGCCCTCATCTTCCTGCTCTTCCTCATCCAAAACTTGGTTGCCCACTGCTGAACTGGGCCCTGGAGTGTCCTCATGGATGGAAGCAATTAGCACTGGAGGCTTAGTAGAAGGCCTCTGTCCTAACACCTCATCCATGAGGGCAAACCAGGGCCATGTAGCAGCAGTGGGCTTCCCACTCACTCCCTCGCCTGACCCTGGATACTTGAAGTCCTAAAGGCAGAGGAAAGAAAAAGTGGCAGTTGACAAAAAAAGCAGCAGTACAGGTTTACATGAATAAGTTTCTAACTTGCTAAAAAGAAAAAAAAAACATATTTGAATACAGCTGTACATACTTTGTATTTCTTTTTTAGATTGTCCAATTTTTTTTTCGCCTGCAAAGGGGTGACTTTACCCTGCAGACCCATCTTCTCAAGAATGACCCTAACAGACAGAAAATAATAGAGCATATCAATCTTCTTAACTCCTGAACAGTATCCATAGCAAAATGTACACACTTCGGACTAAAAGACAGATTAAGCTCTCTCCCTTATGCCTAACAGATTAAAAGCGGCATATTGTTGCTTATACCTCCAACCCACAGTGGCTGAGTTTTTGGCACCGGTAAACAGGTGCTCATTGTCGCTCCGGAGTTTAATGAAATTGGTCGTCTGCTCTTTGCTCCCTAAAACATGACAGGACATTGGAGTACAATCAATCATCTGTTTACTGGGTTTTCTGTTTGACGTTTATTCAGCTATGGGAAAACTACTATAACTTTAATCTCAGCCAAACTGATTTACAGAGGAACAAATAAAATTGTTAAAAAATAAACACACATTAAGATTTATAAGTTATCTAAGTGACTTTTATATATATCATGTTTAACCCGAGTAGCGAAGCGCGGGGTCGCAAAACTTACAACTTGCGGGACTGTACAATCGTAAGTTTAACGACTGTAAAAAATTACTTCCATTGAACTGCCTTGTTAACTACTTTAAGAAACATCTTAACATTTGTATCGCTACTTCAAACACAACTTACATTTAAAAATGTAGTTGTCCTCGACCGCTGTTTCTACCGTCTCCGTAACTGCCGCCATTGCTGAAAACTGGTTTTGGCTGGGCAGCGCTATGAATTCTGGGAACCCACCCGATGGATTAATCTAAACCGATTTATTCCTGAACAAATGAAATAGCGAAAAAAGGAAAACAATTACATATTTCAGTTATCCGAGTGACTTATATATCATGTTTAACCTGAGTAGTGAAAAAGCGGGGGTCTAAAGCCGGGAGTCCGCTGCGCTCGCCGGCTGTGTGACCATTGGCTTGCTACCCCGGCTTGCTATCGAGCAGGTGGGTAACAGACGTCTCCGAAAACGTCGGCACACTTTTGGAAATATGAGATGTCTTGATAAACCAAGCAGATATTTGAAGTTTACACCGCTACTTTCTCGCCTGAAAATATGTTAAAAGTTTATTTTGTGACCCAGAAAGATTAATAAGACTAATTTTAAAACTTAGTAGCGGCCGCCATTGTTGGCAGCTGAAATTTGGCTGGACCGCGCTATGAATTCTGGGATATGGTGGGCCACGAAGGACACACCCAACCCATCCTTCAAATTCGGGGAAATGAAGGACGCATTTGTCGGCTGCATTTGAAGGAGTCGACGAATTGGGACAGCCTTCGTCGCCTGGCTGTGACGTAATCGGCCTTCAAATGCGGCCTCCGGAGGATGCAGCCGACGTTTTGGGACACAGCTTGTGTCTGTGTGTGTAAGGGCTGATTACAGCAGGTGCAGCTAATTTAACTGACCTAGATATACCAAGCCCAGACTCTTAACAGCCCCTGTTCCCTTTAGGCTCTGTGTATGTGTATGTTTGTGTGTCTGTATCAATATTTCTCCCATGTTAAAGTATTACTCCTCCATAATAGTATTTCTGTTAAATCAAAGTACTTCTACTACATCTTAGTACTTCTGCTCAATCATAGTATTTCTGCTAAATCATAGTATTTTTGCCAAATCATGTTATTTGTGCTAAATCATGGCTTTCAGGCCAAATCATAACATTTCTGTTATGTTATTGTATTACTACTAAGTGGAGAATTTCTGTCATGTTATAGTATATGTGCTGAATATAGTATATCTGCCAAATCATAGTATTTATGCCACATTACAGCATTTCTGCTATTTATGTTAAAACAAAGTATTTCTGCTAAATCATAGTACTCCTGTCAAATCATAGTACTTGTACTGAAACATAGTATTTCTGACGATTCTTAGTATTTGTACTAAATCATAGTACTTGTGCCAGATCATTGTGTTTGTGCCAAAGCATCGTATTTGTATTGATTCATAGTATTTCTTCTAAATTATAGTACTTCAATCAAATCTCAGAAGTTGTGGTAAAACGCAGTATTTTTGTCAAATCATAGTATTTGTACCCAATCATAGTATTTCTGCCATATCATCGTATTTGTGCCAAATCATGGTATTTTTGCCAAATTATAGTGTTTGTGCCCAATTAATATTTCTGTTATGTTATAGTATTACTACTAAGTCGTAGAATTTCTGTTATGTCATAGTGTATCTGCTGAGTATAGTATATGTGCCAAATCATAGTATTTTTACCAAATCATAGTATTTTTGCTAAAACATCGTATTTCTGCCATATCATAGATTTCATCCCAAATCATAGTATTTATGCCAAATGACAGTATTTCTGCTAAAGAACAGAAATAGTATCTTTTAGCAGAAATTTCTGCCAAAAGATAGTATTTATGTTAAAACATAGTATTTCTGCTAAATCATAGTATTCCTGCCAAATCATAGTACTTGTACTGAAAAAATTGTATTTCCGCCCAATCATAGTATTTGTACTAAATCATAGTACTTGTGCCAAATCATGGTCTTTCTGCCATATTGTGGTATTTGTGAAAAAACATACTATGTCTGCAAAATCATAGTACAACTGTCATGTTATAGTATTACTGCTAAGTCATAGTATTTCTGCTTTGTCATTGTATTTGTGCTTAAATGTAGTATTTCTGCCAAATCATACTATTGCTGCTATTTTTTAGTATTTGAGCAACACTACAGTGTTTTTTCAAAAACATTGTATTACTGCTAAATCATAGCATTTGTGCCAAATCATAATATTTCTGCTAAATATAGTATTTGTGTTAAAACAGTTATATTTATATGACAAATGTGCTTTTATAGAGAGGGCTGCTGTGAAAAGACTAAGTATAACTGCTATGTTATTTATTTATAGTTTGCATGCTTGTCTTTAAAGCCTTTGCTGAACACAGCCTTGTTGGAGACAACCACACCTTTGCCTCACTGTAGCGCAGGTGAACGAGAATACCTCAGTGAGAGGAACCTGTTACTGCACTTTCTGCTGTCCTGTGAGGATGCTTAGGTGACTGTGTTATTTGTTCTCCATTTTAGAATACAACTTCCTCCTCATCTGCTCTGCACAATATCTAACTCCCCATCATTGCAGACTGTCCTGCACCGTTTTTTTTTTTAGGTCTTGTGCACTCCATCACCAGCTCCTTGGTATTGGTGTTGAGGAGAAGACTGTTCTTATTGATCCTGTCAGTTAAATAAATGTGTTAATATATATTACATTTTAACATAATAACCTAATATTTATTAATGAATTTTAACCATTATTTCAAATTCTAATAATCCTGTTTGGAATATTTATTCAATTTATATACTTCAAGTTCTGTTAGTTTTTTTCTGTAGCAAATAAATCTCATATAATAATACATTTACATATATTTTTCACGTTTTCTTCGCCAACTTTTTGTAATGGCGGGATATCGCACTACCAGTAAATGCCTCTTTTTTTTTTACGACTCCGGCTCACTCGCACGTCTCCGCCCACTTCCCCGATTGCTGCGGTAAGAGCTACTTCTCTGCTTCTCTTCTCTGAAAAGAAATGTTTATAAGCTGTTTGAGGCATTTACCGAGCTTTTGTTAGTGACTTATAAATCCAGTCGAAGTATAACTCTTATTAAAGTAACACAATGAATAGTGATGGGCAGATGAAGCTTCATGAAGCACTGAAGCTTTTCATCCAATTGGTTCACACCAGCGCAAAGCTTCGTGAAGCTTCATTTGCTCTAGTAGGACATCTAGTGGACGTAAAAATATTAGTTGGCTTGAATTTGAAGCGTGTGGCATTTTGCACACAGCCTGTAAATGTCAACAACAACAGGAGTGTGTAGAACATGTATATTGTAGTGATGGCAGTATACTGTGTATATTTATACTGGCAGTGTGGAAAATGATTATTTGGAAATGCTTAAAATGGAAATGATCATTTACTGTGAGGTGTGGTTGGGGTGTGGACAGTGGTTGTGCTTTTGTAACGTTGAGGTATGGACAGTCCTGCCTGTTCACATTTTATTCTGTAAAAACTAAAGTTTCACTGCTTTTATGACCTTTTTAGTGGGGAGAACATAGCTAGAATTTAATGATTTAACAGATCTTTTAAATCCTTTGTCCTCCACAATGCTAGATGGCTGGTGGTCCTCAATCACCATGCTAACCAGGTCTTCATCTATTTGAGATTGTTCTCCTGAGGAAAGACAATAAAAACAAAGCACAAATATAAATATCACACACGTAACTTATTACAGTTGTATAATATTGTTATATCATTTAGTAACATTACAGCATGCTATACTATCATGGCATTTGATGGCTCACCTGGTCTTGCTCCACAATCGGTGTTCCCCTTATTCTCATGCAAAGCTCTGTAGTGCCTAAGCATGGATGAGGTGTTGTTGTTATATCCCAGCTCCCTGGCACATAGCAAACACTTCACCTTGTACAAAAGTAAAGACAGCTTAACATAAATTGTATTGCACCATCAGTGTTATGAAAATACATCTTCTGTAGAAATTTACATACCTTTTTGGGAGGAATAAGATCAAAATGTTCCCACACAGGGGAGGACATCCTCCTCTTCTTAGCTGGCTCCATTCTCTCCTGACTTTCTCTCCTCACTCTCCTAAACCCCCAAACTTTCTGCAAACTGTCTCCAAACTCTCACTAACCGCAACTCTCCATCAAACACCCAAATTTTGAATGAAGTCTGAGGGGTTTATATCGCTGTCACAGCTCGCGGCAAAGTTCGAACCCCTTCATGAACCAGTCACGTGGTAAAGCCGGGCAGCGAGGCTTCGGACGTCATCATTTTCAGCTCCTCCCATAAATGAAGCAAGCCTCGATACGCGCTTCGCGGAAACGCCCCCTCCATTACTCGACACACGCTTCGAAGCCTCGATACAGAACGTCACATCACTAACAATGAATGCTTTCTTAGTAAAAAGTTGTATTATTAAAGGGAGTGTTTTATGAGCTAATGCTAACAAACCAATGCTAATGCCTAGCTCCTATTAGCCCGGTGTGAAATGAAGACAGTTTATTTGACTGTAAACTACAGTTAGTGTTGTTTTATTAGCTTCATTTGGTGTGTTAGTGTTTCTGAGACTGTTACAGAAGATGCAGTTAGTTCTACTCCTCACAAATCGGTAGGTAGGTTAAAACAGGCTCATTCTTCAGGTTGTAAAGGTATTTAACCGCCATCTTAGAACCAATAACTGCTGAAGCACCAGGTGTGGTGACTTAATAGGAGCCTCTGGCTGATCAGCGGGAGAAAAAGAGTCACGTGCTTGTATGCGCGTGTGTCTGTGTTGCAGGTTAATTAAGGGAAGGGAGACTGAGGGTAAAACACATAGTTAATGTAAGAACAATAACAACCCCCATAAGAGTTGACTTTTTAATTCTTAAGAACTGTTTAACAAATGTTTGTTTGTGCAGGCCTACTTTTAAATATAACCAAAATCTGGAGGTCTGTGAGACTTCTCTCTTTATGAAACATGAATGAAATTAAAAACAAAAAAGGGCTAACTTCAAATAAATAAAATGCAACAGTGGGCCATTAATATTATTAATACAGTATGTAGATATTTGTTTTAAAACAACAGCATGTATTATACTAAATGATGGTGTATGCAATTGATAATATTTTTAGGCAGCAGAATTTGAATGTAGGCCACCTCAAATGTTAAAACCAGATAAAAAAAACAGATATATCATTCAAGCTTGCATTTATGATTGTTGCATACTTTGAAATTGTCATGTCACCATTTGATAAAGTGTGCAGTGATAGGTGTAGCAAATAATTGCTTATGATCTTAACTACGTTATCTAATAGCAGCAAAGTATTAGAGCATTATAACTGTGAAGGTTCTCAGTCATTCAGGTCATTGTACTTCAAGAAGACGTTTCACCTCTTCACATCTGGGAAGCTTCTTCAGTGAAGAAGTCCAGACACTTTCTTTCCAAGCTCCTTAGACTATTAGAGTTTAACATTACTGAGAAACTTGTGTGGCTTATTCCTAATGGATGAAACCACATATTACCTTTAATGAACATGGTTATCTTTAATAAGGTGTAGAAAAAAGAAAACAGAGGACAGTTGTTGTTTGTATTCCAGCTGTAGTAATCACAGAAGTTAACTGAATCTTTTTGACTACCGAAAGTATTAAAATTAAATTATTATTATTATTATTAAATTATTATTATAATTAAAATTAATAAAATGGTAAATGGCCTGTATTTATATAGCGCTTTCAACAGTCCCTAAGGACCCCAAAGCGCTTTAAATATCCAGTCATTCACCCATTCCCACACACATTCACACACTGGTGATGGCAAGCTACGTTGTAGCCACAGCCACCCTGGGGCGCACTGACAGAGGCGAGGCTGCCGGACACTGGCGCCACCGGGCCCTCTGACCACCACCAGTAGGCAACGGGTGAAGTGTCTTGCCCAAGGACACAACGACCGAGCAGTATTGACTGACGCTGTATTTTTGTTCTTTGTCTGTTGTTACACAGATTGAAACAGATCTTTGGTCTTGCCTTTGCTGGTAAGTAAACAGTGATTATAACTGAAGCAATATGACACTGTCATTGTATAGCATGTCTGACAATTTACATACAGTAGTTTTGCTTTTTGTGACATCCATTTACTGATGGGCAAAAACAAATGGTCAGGATTTGTAATCTGAAGCAGCAAAGCCCGCACACAGGACCTCTGACTGTCCCTGAAAATGTCCCTGAAATTTAATAGCCCGGTTATGTCTGATTTTAAGCACTTAAGCAATAAGAAAAAAACTAAGAGAACTAGAGCTGTGAGTGCACAGTGTTTGGTATATTAAAGTCAGTGTGTTCTCTATTTATGCTATAAGTTAAAATTAGTTTATTAATTATTTAGTGAATACAGTGGGTTTGAAAATTAAAAAGAAATGTTTGCAAAAAGGGAAATATTGCAAAATACATAAATATTCCTTCCAACAGGTATATCCTGCATTTGTGCCAACAAATATTGGAGCCTATTCTTTGCACTTCTGTAGTATGAATGCTTTTATTACACATTATAGCCATGTGAGACTCTGCAGCTAATATTAGTCCTCTTTAAAGTACAGTAAGTTGTTAAGGGAAATTAATGATTGTACTAGTTATTTTATGTCACAGTAAATCAGATTGCGTGTGATAAGGCACAACAGTCTAAGTCATTAAACAGTGAACTGATGTTGGAGCCACAAAGCTTCTGTGTTGGAAATATTTGGTATATCCTGCATTTGTGCCAACAAATATTGGTGCCTATTCTTTGCACTTCACGTTTACACGTTTAATTACACGTTATAGCCATGTGAGACTCTGCAGCTAATGTTCATAAAAGCTTGAAGAAATTGAGGATTTTACTAGTTATTTTATGTCACAGTAAATTGGAATGTGTGTGTGAAGAGGCTCAACTGTCTGAATCCTTGAACAGTAATCTGATGTATTGTTTCCTTTCTTAAGACTGCTGATCTGATCGTCTCAAGTCTGGTAAGTAAAGGTTTGTCTGAGGTCCAGTGCTGGGAAAAGACTTCCTTGCTATTCTATCCTTGCTATGAGTTATTTTGTTTGTTTTTTTGTCACGTTTAAATGTTTTAAATCATCTAACAAGGATAACCTCGATAAATACAAAAAGCAGTTTGGCGGCGATGATTCTGTTTATGAAGCACAGAAAATCAAACCAGGACAACCTGGTCTAATGTAAAAACATGTAGCAGTCTAATACCCAGTCTAATAGTCCTGATAGCAACAAGTACCATCAAGCATTTACAGTAACTATTAATGACTGATTTGCATCACTGGGGGGATTTTGGACAACTCTACTTTCAGATTTTGTTTCATTAAGGTCCAATATACGGTTTTCAAGTCATGTAAAGTTCTCAATTTCATTGAAGTCCAGAATCTGATTAGTCTGCACCAAGAGTTTTGTTTCATTCAGAGTTCCTTGTGTGTTTTGGATCAACTCATCAATTTCCTGCTGTGAATCCCAAGTATGATTAATCTGAAGCTCAGGATCTGACGGCATGATGCAGGTCCTGAAGTAGTAAAGGAACTCTGGACCATCACAGTAACAGCATCATGTTTGACTTAAATGCTGGTGTTTTTCTGAAATTCGTATCTCACTATAGGAGACTCAGTTTAGTGCGGTGAGTCACCACAGCTCTTGGTGATGTTTTTAGGCAAATGTGAGAAAGGATTTGTGTTCAGTTTGGCCAGTGAATCAGTAAATTTGAGTTGAGTGGATGTAAAGTTAATGTAGAACAGGAAGCCTGAAACTGACTGCTCTAATGTCAGTGTGTAGGTTTGTTTGGACCATATAATATTTACAGTAACTGTTGCAGCACATCTTGGTTTCAGTCAATACACGGTTTGTTTTTATTGTGTTAACAGAATGCAAAAATGTCCTTATATCAGTTCCACCACCATTTGTTAAACATTGTTGTTCAGTCCAATATGCACTGTATTTTTCAGATTGTAAGGCATAAGGGCAATGAACGGGTCTGTTTTTTAAACATAAGGTACATTAAGCCAAACAAAACAGCCAGATAAGTCAAGCTGTATTCAACTCATTCACAATAATCCACAACATTGTTCAGTTGTAACACATAAAATACAGAACGACACATTCACTTTTTCAGTTTATTCCTCTTCCACAAATCCATCAAATTCTTCATGAGCTGATCAGTTTGAAACCTGCTTCGTAAGCATGGCTCTTAACATGTGCCAGGTCCTTATGCACACACCATAATATTATGTTGAAGCACAGTATGAATTACTCCACAAGACTCCTGATTAATTGTAGCCATAATGGTCCGACAATACATCAAGCGGTGCAGCTTACCAAAGTCTTACTAAATATTTGACAGAATTGAGAGTGCCATATACCACATAAATCCAGTTAGAGGTCAGTAAGCACAACCAGAATCAATTCATAACGCCCACTGTTGATTTTTGAGAAAATGACAGGATTTGAAGTTGGCCTTATAGTCCAAAGAATATGGTAAAGCCACGCTTATTGGAAATATGACTAATTCCAGTCCCTTTGTGTCTTACAGGTGACCTGCTGCAGAAGCTCTCTCCCTCTATCATTAACAAGCCATTCAGTCTGTCCTATCACTCTCCCCACTCTATCTATTTTGACAAGCCGTTCTATCTTGCTTCACTCTATCCCACAAGCTCTAAGTTATCAAAAATCATGTTTTTAACTGGCATCAAATTTTGAATGGAATCAAGTTTTGTCTGGCGAAATCAAGTTTTGACATGGCCCCAATTTTTGGGAAATTGAAGTTACCAGTACTTCATCGATCTGTTACAGAATTCTGAGAGGTCTCTGCTCTCACTGCTCCTTCTTTCCTATCGTTAAACTCTCTCACATCCAGTCTTTTTGCTGGAAATTACAAGTAGAAAGTTGAAATTACAATAATAGAATTACAGTACAGTAGAAACTACTTACACAGCCCTACATTTGTAATTTAAATTTTTACTTGGAACACTTTGGAATAAACACTGATAGTTATAGCTTAAAGGTGCAATTACTTTGATACATTATATAAAATTTACACCTTCTTTAAGGTTTTTTGTAATAAGATAAACTTGTTATTTTATACGACACATTCAGACTGCTGTATTCACAAAAATATTAAATTAGATAACTTCAAATACATTTTGCTAGTCTGTTTCATTGACTGTAACATTTGACTATAGTAGGGTTATACTATTATTATTTAGGGACAAACCCATTTCTGTTACTCAGTGTAAGTGTTCAGACACATTTGCCATCGAGAAGCTGCCCTGAGGACCCAGACTTCCTGTTTCCTGACTGCTGCAGAACATCCAGCTGAAGAATCCTCATCACCTGTCATCTGATCACCACACCATCACAGCTGTTAATATTTGCTTTACATTTTAGATATCTGAAAGATTTACACAAAGTCTACTTAAAAACTAAGAGTTTTATTATAGCCTGTTGATTATTGTGATTTATTCTATACATCCCTTTACAGAAGCTAAGATCTAGTCATTAACAAGTCTGGTTAAAATATCAGAAGTAAAAATATTCTGTTTTGGAAAAAGCTACAATAAAACTGAGCCAAGTGTTTTCAAAGAACTGAATATCTTTTATATTGAGTTTGGATTAAAGTCAACCTTTTACATCTATTTACATATTTATAAAAACATTGGAACATTTTTATATTATATTTATATTTACATTTTTTCAGATTTAATACTAACTTGAAGAGTTATTACTTCTTCGCCGTTTCCAGGTTGAGTTCTGTTTATATCTTTGTATAAATACATATAAGCTTCAGTTTGTACTTCAATAAAATGCCGAGAAAAGGTCAAAGGTCGCAGTCCCAGAAGCTTAGATGGCAAAAGTAGAAAGAACAGGTAAATGTTTCTCAGAGTGGTGAGCAGGTAAAGGTGTCTGTTATAAATATTCCCAGTCCTGAAGTGCAGACCAGTGTTCAGACAGCCGCAGTCACTTATGCAGATGTGGTAAAGAGAATTGTTCAATCAGCATGTGTGCCAAATGCTAAAGTACAGCAGGTAATCCAGACTGAACCGCAGATAACTGTGCAAACGCAGCATGATGGAGAAACTCCAGGACCGTCTCATGTACAGGTTACAAACAGTGAAAGTCGTCCACGAGTGAGTAGCATCTGTGCGTCCCGAAGCCAGGCCTCTGCTAAGTATGGAAAGTACCGGAATCAGCAATGCATGGCTAACAGTTTGGGTTTCCTGTCATTCTTACACGAGGATGAATTCATTACCAGAGCAGATCTAAACCGTGTGTTGGACAAAGGCCATGCCGTGTACTCAGATGCCAGAAAGAGGTTCGTGAACAGTGTGTTTCTAGCCTGCGATGAGCTTCCCACAGTGGTCACCAGCCGCAGACACGAGTATCAAGTGGATATTTCTCAGTTTGCTCGTTACGGCACATTTGATGGTACAGATCACCTTCCGAGCCTTGAACAGGGACTACAGTGTTTGGCTTCAGACGTTCGCTACGCTTTGCTAGTCATGGGAGGAACCATCATCGCAGTTTGCAGGCTATTTTCAGGTGAATACGCATACTTTGACCCTCACCCACGTAAGTCTACAGGAATGCCATTGTCACTAGGAGTAAGTGGTGGAACTGCAGTTATGTTAAAATTTGCACGTCTTAACGACATGATTGACAGGATCAAATGCTTGTACCGAATGTTTAGCATCGCACCATCCTGCACTTATGAGCTACAGCCTGTCGAGTTTCAGAGTGAAAACGCTGCTGACCAAAGAGATGCAAAGCAAACCACAGAATACAGGAAAACTGCTACAAATGTTCTAACACCAGCTTTATATGAACCTGTTCAGGAATTAAACTCCCAAACATCCACTGAGCAGACAAGGAAAGCTGTGACGGAAACTTTAACCACTGAATTTACATCATTCAGCACGGATTTAAATGAGGCAGCTGCTGCATCTCTGCTACATCAAACCTCTGCATCTTCTGTGACTGAAACTCAGGTGACATCAGATTCAGACATCAGAATTATTCTGTACCTCAGAATAATTCAATTCAATTCAGTGCCTCCTGTTCAACCAAGACAACAGAGGAACTCTTACATAAACTTCTAAAATGTAATAAACAGGAAAGAAGAAAACTGAGGAGAAGATTATTGGCACAACAAAAAGTACCACAAAGAAAGGAAAATCAGAAAAAGAAAGAAAGGCAGATATACACTTTTGATGAAATCTTTAAGGCAAGGAAAATAAATTCCAGTAGAAAGTCTAATGATCCCGATCACAGACAGAAGAAGAGAGTGTACAAAAAAAACCTATATAAACTAAATGATATGTATAGAGAGAAACAGAGAGAACATTTGAGAAAGATTTATAGAGAAAGGAATGATTTTAAGGAAAAAAAGAAGGAGCAAATGAGAAGGCTATATAGAGAAAGAGATGATTATAAGGAAAAACGAAAAGAGCAAATAAGAAGGACCTATAGAGATGGATTCAAGGAAAAACAGAAGGAATGAATGAGAATAATATATAGAGAAAGTGCTTAAATTAGAGAGAGAAAAAAAGAACGTGTCATAAGGATGTACAAAGACAAGCCAATGTTCAGAGAAAAGCAGAAAGAACGTATAAGAAGAGCATATAGAAAATCTCCAGTATTCAGAGATAAGCAGAAGGAACGAATGAGAAGAATATATAGAGAATCTCCTCTATTGAGAGAGAAGCAGAAAGAGCGTATAAGAAGAATATACAGAACTTGTGCTGAATTCAGAGAGAAACATAAAGCTTACATGAGGACATATGTATATAACCTATATAAAGAAAGTGAAGAATTTAGACAGAAAAAACAATGTTACATCACTAAACGTTATGGAGAAAAGAGACAATTTCAGCAGCAACACAAGGACAATATGAGAGAACGAATGAGAGAAAAATATTGGAACGGTTTTTCTTTTAGACAGATGCATAATATCAGATGTGCAATGAACATAAAACGAAAATATCGCCAGATGCATCGACCAGCTGAAAGTTTACAATGTCATCCAGATAACAGTTTAATGAATGAGGCCATATCTCGTTTCAGATCAAACATTAAGTCAGCACCATCTTATGTTTGTACTGTTTGTCTAAAAGCTTCTTTTCCTAATCAGGTGAAAATCTGCAAAAGAAACAATTACTCAAAACACGAAACTGTAGCTCAGCAGTGTCTAACTGGTAAATTTGTTCATGTGTGTGATGAAGCATGTAATGATCACTGCAGCTTTCCTGTTGAGAGAAAAAAGGAGTATATCTGTCACACGTGTCACAGTTCCCTCAAAAGTGGACGCATGCCAAGGCTTGCTGCTGTTAACGGTTTAGAACTGCAGGATATTCCAGCTGAACTGTGTGATCTCAACATTCTGGAGAGACATCTGATTGCCAAGTGCATCCCATTTGCTAAGATTATTCCACTTCCAAAGGGCAGACAAAGACTCATAAGTGGTAATGTGGTGTGTGTACCATCTGAGGTCCAACAAACAGTTGACTGTTTACCTCAGCTCAGAAACCAATCACAGATAATGAGGATCAAGCTTAAAAGACGACTGTGCTACAAACGCCATCAGGTGTTCCAGACTGTCACCTGGTCTAAACTGATCCAAGCCCTGCGTAAACTGAAACAGATTCATCCACAGTACACAGATATTGTTATCAGAGATGATGCATTGCTTTGTGATCCAACGTTACCTGATGATGACAGCAGTGATGAAGCCAGCATGGGAAGTGATGATTATAATGAAGCAGATTTAATGGAAATTGAACAAGATGCCATTTTGTGTGAAACTGAGTCTTAAAGTGAACAAGATATTGATATGGTATCCTGTGATGAACAACCAGAGGAACAAAATCCAGAGGAACCAGAAAGTGATTTGAACAATGGAGGTTTTGCTCTAGAAAGTTGTCTGCAGCCTTTAGACATTTCAGAAGAGATTCTTTGTTTCACTGATAACACATATTGTGTTGCTCCTGCAGAAAGAAACAATCCTGTTAGCTTCTTCAGAACTCCTCATTTGGAAGCCATGGCATTTCCTGTGCAGTTTCCTACCGGTCAGAATACACTGGATGAAAAGAGACGTCTTAAACTCACACTGAGTTCTTACTTCAAGTCAAGGCTTTTCAACATTGATGCAAGATTTGCTAAAGACACAAATTACCTGTTTTTCTCACAGTTTGTCACTGAAATACACTTGGCTAATTCCAGCATGACAATACAGCTAAGGAAAGGTAAAACTATGACCAAAGATGGACGCAAAATCACATCAGGAATGTTACAAAGTAAGACAGAAGTAGAGAAGCTGGTAAGAAATAAAGATGCAATCAGATTTATGCAGCCACTCAGAGGAACTCCAGCTTACTGGCAGAAAACTACCAAAGATCTATTCAGTATGGTTCGCCAAATAGGAACACCTCAGTTCTTTGTCACGTTCTCTGCTGCTGAAATGAGATGGCCCGAAGTGATTCAAGCAACAAAGAGACAGCAAGGTGAAGAGGTTGATTTTGAAGCCCTAGACTGGTCAGAAAAGTGTGAAATTCTAAGATCAAATCCAGTAACCACGATGCGAATGTTTGATAAGCGTGTTGAGGCTTTGTTCAGAGATTTACTTTTTTCTCCTGCACAGCCCCTTGGTGAAATCATTGATTACTTTTACAGAGTTGAGTTCCAGCACAGAGGTAGTCCGCATATACACATGTTGCTGTGGATTCGAGAAAAGGTAGAAGTAGATGTGGATGATGACCAAACTGTCTGTGACTTTGTGGACAGATACATCTCAGCTCAACTCCCTGATCCAGAAAAACACCCTGAACTGCACAAAAAAGTCACTGAACTACAAAAGCACAGCAAA
Organism: Oreochromis niloticus; assembly: GCF_001858045.2. NCBI lineage: Eukaryota > Metazoa > Chordata > Actinopteri > Cichliformes > Cichlidae > Oreochromis > Oreochromis niloticus. The sequence continues at coordinate 77,536 of NW_020327269.1, read as the reverse complement.
AACCACACAAAAACATGCTTTAAGAGTGTGAACTCTGGTTGTAGATTTGGGTTTCCAAAACCACCAGCCACAAGAACAATGATTGTGAGACAGGATGAGGATTCAGACACTGAAGCTGCAAAAGCCAAACTCAGACCTTTGTTGAACCTGCTGAAGGAACCTGAAGCTGCTTCCCTCACCATAGAGCAGATTCTGTCACGATGCAACTTGACAATGAATGAGTATGAACAATGCCTCCAAGACATAAACAAGAAAACAGCTCTTATTCTGAAACGTGACCCAAAGGACTGTTGGATCAACAATTACAACCCAGACCTGCTTGAAGCCTGGAACTCTAATTTAGATGTCTCATTAATTTTTAATGCCTATTCATGTATAGAATACCTCTGTAAATATATAATGAAGAAAGAATCTGGCCTTTCTGAATACCTAAAGACAGTTATTGACAACTCTTATAAGAACACGGTCAATGAATGTGATGAAATGAGAGCTGTGATGCAGGCTTACTCAAAAAAGAAAGAAATCAGCGCACAGGAGTGTGTGACTCGAGTCTGTGGCCTAAAAATGAAAAAATGTTCCCGCAGTGTTGTATTTGTACCAACAGATGATAACCCAGTAAAAATGAGTCGCCCGATGAGCTACCTGGAAACCACAACACACGACAGTTGTAATATTTGGATGACAAGTTTGACTGATAAATACAAATGCAGACCTGAGACACCAGAATATGAGGAAATGTCACTGGCTGATTTTGCTGCCCTGTGCAGGTTGGTGAGTGGTCCAAATGAAGGAAAAGATGTGCTTCCTCTTCTAAACCAGCTTGGATTTGTACTAAGGCGAAAGAATGATAAACCAGCTATAATCAGATATTACCACTGCTCACAAGAAAAAGATCCTGAGCAATATTATGGTCGACTGTTGAGACTTTACCTTCCACACAGATCAGAACACGAACTGAAACCACAAGGGTTCCAAACCTATCAGTCCTTCTACAACTCAGGTTTTGTACGACTTCCATGTTCAGACTACAGTGAGTCTGTCAAAAGGGTTGTGAAGAGAAATAAAGACAAGTATGAGAAGAACTCTGAGGATATTGAGAGTGCACTGGAAGAGTTTGAACAAAATAGGGATGTTGTGATCGATGAATGGTGTAATCTTGCTCCTGAATCTGAAGTTGTGAGGTTGCAATGTGATGAGAATCTTCCTGAGAGACATTCTGATGACGAGAACGAACAGGAGAATGTTCCCGACTACAGTCGTCAGTCTGATGCTGTAACAGAGATCAGAGCCATCAGAGAACAACCTGCAGTCGATCCAGCTGTGGTACGTGTAATGTATCAGAATCTGAACCAGAAGCAGGCCTGCGTGTTCTATGCCATAAGAGACTGGTGTATTCAGCGAGTTTGTGGTTTGAACCCAGATCCATTTTTCTTGTATGTCAACGGCGGTGCAGGAACTGGAAAGTCACATCTGATTAAATGTATTCACTCTGAAGCATCAAAGATCCTGAGCAGACTGCCTGCTAATGCAGAAGAAGCTGACATATCAAATCCAACTGTTTTACTGACTTCATTTACCGGGACAGCAGCTTTTTCTATCAATGGCTCTACGTTACATTCTCTACTGAAACTACCCAGGAGTCTGAAACCACCAATTCAAGGACTTGGTAACCAACTGGATGAAGTCAGATGTGAGCTTATAAATGCTGAAATTATTGTTATTGATGAGATTTCAATGGTTTCAAAACCCCTTTTTGCCTATGTGGATGCAAGACTGAAACAAATCAAAGGCACTCAGAGACCTTTTGGTGGAATGTCTGTTTTAGCTGTTGGAGATTTTTACCAGCTGCCACCAGTGCGACAGTCTAAACCTCTCTGTGTTTATGATCCAGAACAGATTGACCTATGGCAGGAACATTTTCAGATGATCACTCTAACCGAGATCATGCGTCAGAAAGATGATGTGGCCTTTGCAGAGATGCTGAATGAATGAATGAATGAATGAATGAATGAATGAATGCTTTATTGGCCATATGCAGGTTGCCCCACAGAGGAATAGAACCCCCCCGACCTACACACACAACATAGACATCACATGGGAATACAGGTCGGAGATCGGCAGCGTTACAGAAAAACAGTGAAAAGTACACAACAATGGGAAAGTACAAGAGGAAAAAAAGAGACCTCTACTCATGCTGGGCACCGGTGGGAGGACAGCATGAGAACAGGAAACAAAAAAAACTCCTCTGCACAGAAAGCACATAAATGTCCACAGTACAACATTTGAGCACGTGACAAGCCACAGGGTTTGGGTAGGGGGTGAGGAGTAATCAGGAGGAAACACAACAGTCATCCTGCACAGCGCTACCATTCCAGCGCGGCACACAGACCCGCCGTCTTCCCCCGCAGGAAACAAGCATCGAAGGCGTTTGGAAAGGGAGGGGGATCAGTGTTTGCTTATCAGTGTAAGTGTATGTGTATGCGTGTCCATAGTTCAGCTGAGACAGTGTCCTTCGCCCTGCCAGGCTAAGTAAACAGTCTTCCAGCCAACCCAGGTGGCCTTGGGATGGGAAGAATAGTCATCACAGTCGTTATCAGGGAGTAGTTGTTCGGCTCCAGCCTTGGGCCTGCAGCTGGGCCGTGGTGATATCCGCATTTCGATATTGGTATTGTTGATTTTTCATGCGAGCAGGCCAGGAGAATGTCAAGCTGCTCTTTTAACACTCCGACACTGGTCTCTCGATCTCCCGTTGGAGAGTCGCGAGCCTCCCCATGATGGTATCAAACTTCTGCTCCGTGTTGTTGTCGTTCTTTTGATTCTGAGACCTCACAGCTGCAGTGATCCGTTCCGCGATGTGATCCAACTGTCGCTCAAGGGTCTCATTTTGAGCAGGCCTCTCTCTGATGTATCCCCCCATACGCTCAATGGTGTTGTTTTGAGCCTTCACAGCAGCTGTAAGCATCTCCAAGGTGTTAACCATGCTCCGTTCGTTGTGAGAGGTCGCGCCTCGTCCCATCGCTTCAATTCCAGCGGGCAGCCTTGTGGGGGTTTGAACAGCTGGTTCCGCTTTCTTATTTCTCCGATAAACCAGGGCCAGGCCAGCTCCGATCAGCAAGAACCCTGTTATCATGGTTCCGAATAGGTAGATATCTTCAGCGTCCTCGATCGACAGTCCCGCCAGGCACACGATCCTCCATTTCTGCCACCCGTCCATCGTGTATCCGGCAGGGAAAGTCCCTCCAGGGCACTCAGGCTCTCCCGAGCCCAGACTTCTCGTTGAGAAAAGGGTGTCAATAGCATTCAGAGACCAGTTGATCAAATCCATAATTCTTTAGGTTTTAGAGAACGACAGCGAGAGACTGTTCCAGGGAAAGTAATGCACACAAGACAAGACAAGGACACAGAGGCTAAGCAGGGAAGATAAGGGTAAGGAGGAGAGGAGAAAAGTGCGACCGCCTTCGTTGAGAGCCAAAGAGAAGAACAGGATTAGAGTGAAAGAAAAGACAGATGAGCTTTCTCAGTGCGACAGAGATTTGTTGTCACAGGCTGTGACTGCACCAGAAGAATGTCCAATCGAGGTCTTACACATTTATGCCACCAACAAGAATGTTGAATCCCACAACACAGATACGCTCAAGAAGCTTCATTCAAACATTATAATCATCAATGCAGACGATTTCCAGAAGGATAAACGTACAGGCAGAATGGCACGAAGAGACAAACCATTTACAGGTGGGCGAAATGATTTACCCGACACCCTGAATGTTGCTGAAGGAGCTCGAGTGATGCTGACCAGAAACTTGGACACACTAAACGGTTTGGTCAACGGTGCTTTTGGTATACTGATAAAAGTGGTGAGATCTGAAAATGATGGACAAATAATTAAACTGGGCCTCAGAATGGACAACCGGCAGCCTATGAGACACAACCGCAGTGCTAATGCAGCATCTGATGATCTTGTTTACATTGAGAGAGGTGAGTCTGAAGTTTAAAGGAGCAGTACGCAGACAGTTTCCTGTAAAGCTCGCATTCGCCTGCACAATTCACAAAACCCAGGGTCTTACAACACAGACAGCTGTAGTTTCAATGAAGAACATTTTTGAACCAGGTATGGCTTATGTTGCTCTCAGCAGGGTGACGTCTCTCAGTGGACTCTATTTGCAGGACTTGGATGAGAAAAAGATTTATGCCAATCCCGAGGTAACTGCAGCACTCCAAACCATGAGACAAGCCAGTGTTGAGGAAATGATGCCTCTTCTTCAGGTCAGAGAAACAGCCAGCAGACCTGACACTCTTACACTGATCCATCACAATACGGAGGGTTTGCCATCTCACATCAATGACATCAAGAGTCATCATGAAATGTGTTTAGCAGATGTTTTGTGTCTCACAGAGTCTCACCTCCAAGGCTCCTTTGTTGCAGACAGTCTTCATTTGGACGGCTACACCATGTTCAAACGCAAAAGACATGTGTCCTACACAAACTTTCCTCACATGGCCAGCAGAAGTGGTGGTGGAGTTGTTGTGTATTTGAGGAATCATTTTCAGGTTCAGGTAAAACAGTATCTGCATAATGTCACTGATCTTGAGTGTTTAGTGTTGAAGGTTCAGGCTCCATTCCCTGCGCTCATTGCTGTTGTGTACAGACCCCCAGATTACAGTTTGACACCATTCATGCAAAACCTGGTAAGTCTTTTAGATTCACTTGAAATAATGGACTGTCACCCAATAATTGTGTGTGGAGATTTTAATGAGAACCAGTTACAGAGTGGAAGAAAACAGATTCTGGAGCAGTTTCAGTCGAGAGGGTATTCACAGCTGATCACTTCTGCCACTACAGACAAGAACACCCTGCTTGACCTCATTTTTGTTTCTCAGCCACAGAAAAGTCTCTATTCAGGTGTCCTGAGGACATATTACAGTTACCACAACCCTGTGTTTTGTGTCCTGTCCTCCAGCCAATCATGAAGTTGTGAGTTTTGAAAAAAGTTTTGAAACAATTACAGATCATGTTTGTTACAGAGTTTACTGATTGTAGAGTATGAAAAAGATTTTTCATTGAATAATTATATTTCTTCATATTGTCTTCCCTACTCTGTCAGAAGACCCTTTCTTATTGCAATGTTATTAATCATTTCACCAAATCATGGCTGTACTTCATGCAGAGCCGGGAGATCTGCTTTCTGTTATCATGCACCTCAGATCTGAATTATGATGCAAAAAGTATTAAACGGACATAATTTATTTTTTATTCTCATGTTTTAAATGACTAAATCTACTAATGCATTTTTTCATGAATGTTAATTTTCATCTCCTTTTTTGATACTTTATTTTACTGTGATGTATGTATCTCAACAAACGAGAGCTTCCCCTCAAAGGGCTTTCAAATATGAAATAGTAAATAAATAAATCCCAGATAAATGCAGGTATTTATTATGGGTCACATGAATAAATACAGACAATTATATTTTCTTGATTATAGTAAATTTTGTAGAATCAAATGTTTTTGGGATGAATGAGTTTTTGCTTATCATGTTTTACAGGTAAAAAATGTTAAAAGTTTTAAACTATCTTTAGGCTACCAGAGATGTCTATAATGATACATTATGTAGAGAAAAACATTTTTACAGTTTACAGAATTTGTATAAAAACTGATTTAGAAGTACATGGAAAGTTTCTGCCTCCATTTTCTGACTTGGCCTTCATCTGGGTGGGTTTGGGTTTGGGTGAATAAAGGCCAAGTCAGAATTCTCTGAGCAGCTGGAAAAAGCTGCTAATAAACAAAGACATCAGAAAGCGGGGGCTTTAGGTGTAGCCCCCGCTTTCTGACGCACTAATTAGATTTAGTAACTGACACCCCATACCAGCATTACATAGACACTTGGGGGCTGAGATGGGTGGGTGGGGAGGGTGGGTGGTGTTAAAAGCACTTTATGTTTTGTAGATGTATTTTTTTAGACAGGGCACACACAGTTCTGTTTCCTTTGTGGGAAAACCTTCAAACTTCACCATCCTCAGCTGAAACAACAACATCTTAACACCATCTTCATGAACTGCTGAGCCAAACCTGATCCATCAGTGCTGGACTGCACAGATAACTACATGCCACAAGGAGACTGCTGTGTTATGAACTGCCATACCAGTGTGTTTTCAATGGAGAAGATGACACACACATCACCTGACCTCCTGCCTGATCTGGAGACCATCATCATGCTGCCACACTACACACCTCTGAGACCATCAATGATGACTGATACTGAGGAAACTGTATTTCCTGTCAGAGATGCTCAGTGATCCTCAGAGCAGAGAGAGGTATGATTCTTTATCTTTGATAAAAAATGTCAGTGCTTTTAATTCATTTAATTAATTTAAATCCTGTTTATTGCATAAAGAATTACACACTCAAATGATTATACTTGTTGACACTTTTTGAGTTTTAATTCACATTATGGATTACAAATCTATGCTTTTCTACTCTGTCTCTCTGTGCAGGTATTGCTGTCTTCTGAGTTCTTCAGTGTCCCAACTGAGACATTCAAACCTCATTGCAGAGCTCATGTCTTTCCTCACCATCATGTGAGTGTGAGATTGCTCTGGATTCTGGTTATGTGGCCTGCAGCACCTATAAGGTATTTCAACATTGTTCATTGTATAACTTAGTTGTAGTTTTAGGCCTTAACACAAATAAAATTTTCATTTTTCTGTATTTTTACAGTGTGCCTGCATTCCAGCTTCTTAGACTCTACGCAAGTGGACAGAGTATCAGTGTTTGGCCACCCTTACAGACACCGACTTCTTTCAACTTACTGCTACTGATCAGGCACCTCACTCCAGGAAGACAGAGGGCTGCAAGCCTGTCATCGTTTCCAGTGTGGCTTTGTATTCTTGGGGTAGCATCAGATTTTTCCCACAAACATTCAAAGGTAACACTTATTTTTAGCTTAGTTATTAAATCAAAAGTCTGCCCTTGTGTTAATTTTATTTTATTTTTATTTGTTTTTGTCTTCTTTTAGATTTAGATGCAGTGATTCGATGTGCTGGAGCTTTGTTAACTGTGTGGAAAACATCTGTTTGTGATGGTATTCAAAATGAGGCTTTAAGGTGACAGTTTCCTTGTGATTTCAGTCCTTTTACTAAACAAAAACATTTTTAATTAACATATTATTTTTTTTAGCAGCACAACATTGTTCAAAGGTAAATAGAGCCACATGTCACACCAACAATGAATTTTTGACTCTGTTTGTGTCACCAGATTTAAGAAACAATATCGGACATATAAAACTAAACTTTGGATTAATGTGCACATATATTGTTTTGTAATTTTTGATTGTTAAATAATTATGTTGTAGAAAAAAACCAATCTATTTACCCAAACAACGTAACTTGTTTGGGTAAATAGTGGATTACTGTAATTTTAGTCTATAAGTATAGCAACCTGAATTCATACAAACACACAGCTCTAAATCTTGAATTGTAGGATGTACAATAATGATCATTTTATTATTATGGACATTTAAATCAGAATCTATTGAACCAGACACATATTCTTTATAGAGATTACACAATTTCAAATAAGAGAAAGTGTTTAAGAGGATAAGTAAAGAAAGCTCAAAGTGTGTTTGTATGAATATTGTCTTAGTATGGGGTGTCAGTAAGTACATGAGTATAGAACAGGTGTAACAGTGGTTTTCCACATCTGTGCTTAGACTGCTCTAATATATATAGATAATGGGTCAGACATATAGTTTGACCTATTAAGTCTTTTTGAAAAGTTCATGACGGTGTCATCCAGTGCTATGTGTTTCTGTTTATCATTTTATGAGGTCACACAGCTGACATAAGTCAGAGTAGAACCATAATATTCATGTTAATGAGTCTACTGTTTACAGCTACTTCATGATGACTTTCATCCTGGTCACAGTACTATGTGAAAAGCTGTAAGAGGTAAAGTTAACCCAAATAATATCTGATCATAAGTCACTTTCTAACATTGATTATTTTTCAATTGTTCAGCTGTGTGACTCTCCATACCTGAAATATATCACAATGTGAACTTCATTTCAACAGTATTCCAACAGTATTTCAACAAATCAGAGAACATATTTTGTCTCTCACTTGCTATGTATAAATATATATGTATATGTATAAATTTTCTAATTAATAGCCTGTGAACATAAACATTGCAAACAAGGATATATTCACAATTCCAATGGATGCTTCAATTGCTTGTATAGATTTTAGATTAATTTGGTCAAACATCTGTTTGAAACTGTGGTTATCAGAGTGTTGATAAGAATGCCTTGAAAAGTTCATGACGGTCACATTCAGTGATATGTGTTTCTGTTTATCATTACTTTTGAGTGACACAGCTGACTTGAGTTTTGATCAGACTAGAACCATAAAGCTGTTAGTAGTAAAGTTAAACCAAGCAATAACTTATCATAAGTCACTCTCTAACACGGGGCAGTTTTTTTCAATTATTTATTAATTATTATTTAATTAATTTTCAATGTTATTTATTCCACAACTTTAACATTCTTTATTTTTTTCCTGTTTCTTTAAATATGCACATGTGAATGTCTGTTTTAATTCACTGCCTGTGAATGCCTTTAAAAAAAGCTTCAGGCGCTGCTCCGAGCTGGCAGCCAGTATCAGCAGCTCCAGCCTGACAGAGTCCTTTTTCCCCTTTAATATATGTTTCTTTGTTGTTCTTGTGAATCTTGTTTTTGTTTTTCTATTGTGGACGGTGGACTGAGCTCCCACTTAGGACTGTGGACTGAGCTTTTCTATTGTGGACTGATCTCCCGCAATGGAGCTCAGAATTTTATGGAAAATCGTTTTTCTTATTGCATTTTTTACGGCATCTGTGTCCGGAGAGCATGTGGAGATCCAACCTTGCATTGTTTACAGCAGGGATCTGTTGTTAGCCAGCAGCTGTTAGCCCTCGGCGCTTCCGCTGTTCTGCCTACCACCGAGCAAGCCAACATCCCCCATGATGGCAGCTATGACCCAACATTAGCTGCACACTGTAACCAGCATACTCCAAACACAGCACCCTCTGGCCCTTTTCATGAACTCTGGCAATTTAATCACATCTCCCTGTCCTCCCTGACATCACATCTGATGAAGACCCTTGGGAGGTTGGTTCTAAACCATCTGCGCACCTTGGTGAGGTCTTTATTGGATCCTCTGCAGTTTGCTTACCAGCCTGGCTTTGGGGTGGAGTATGACATCATCTACCTCCTGCACCGAGCTCTGACTCACCTTGAGAAGCCTGGATGCACTGTAAGGAATATGTTCTTTGATTTCTCCAGTGCTTTCAAAAACATCAAGCCACGACTTCTGAGGGACAAGCTGGAGCTATCGGGAGTGACCACCACATGTCCCACTGGATACTGGACTACCTCACAGAACGTCCACAGTATGTGAAGTCACAGGGCTGTGTTTCTGATACACTGGTTTACAGTACGGCGGCCTCACAGGGAACTGTGCTGGATCTGTTCCTCTTCACCTGCTAGACTGCAGACTTCTCCATCACCTCCCCACGCTGCCACCAACAGAAGTTCTCTGACAACTCTGCCATAAACGTCATAACCACAGGTCTGTACTGAGTCCACTGTCCACTGTCTATACTGAGAGTACAGACAACTTATTGGGAATTACATGTCGACATTTTAATGCACAAGTATGATACACAATCTGCAGTTTTCTAATTATTCTAAATATTCCTAACTATTTAAACATTTTTCAGTATCCTGCTCTGTTTGCACCCGATCTTTACTCAAATTTTAACAACTGTACTGTACTCTGCTTTGGTAACTATTGTCCATGATGTAAATATGTAACAATTGTGTTTCTGTTCTGTGTACTGTTCTGCTTGTATATGTGGGGGATTTTTGTGCTGCTGATACGACCACATTTCCCCTTGTGGGACAATTAAATGATTATTCTAATCTATTCTATTCTATTCTATTCTATTCTAATTGATATCATATCCACCCAGAAACCTAGAGTTAATCATTTTGCCCTTCCACAATTATTTGAATTACAAATTAAAAGAGCAGGAATGTTAAAATCAATAATGAAAAGAATTTGTTGGCTAAAGGTACAAATCAAATATTGTTGATAGACCTGCCCCCTTTATTATCTACAAAATTCAACATTAAGCCTTGATCTGTTCTGTTACTTTTTTTTTTAAAAAAAACAACATTTTATAGCCTTCCAGTCTTCTAAAAATTAAAAACAAACACAAATATAAGATTATTATGTAGAATTTTTAATATATAAATACTTAACACTGGAAAATACTAAAACTGTTAACTATAGTACAGAACTTAACAAAATGTCATCAAAAATTATAAATACTCATAGGAAAAAAAATTCATTCTTTTTAAGTTTTAAGTTTAAAATACAACACATTTTTGAACAAAGCGAACAAAGGGATTGTACTGTACAAATTATTCACACTGATATTTTTGAATATTTACAATTTGCTTTCCCTTTATTTTAACTGTAACTTTGATTGCTGCCTCCTCCAGTTCCTTGTCAAAGGGACTCCACAGCTCACTTTGAACATATAGGCTGTTTCCATCCTCCAGCAACACCTCCAGCTGGTTTGGCACGTCTGTTATGGCCACGCCAATGATAAGGATGTCAGCCCTCTCCTCGACTTTTGCCTGTTGAGACAGCATAGGCACACATTTAGCCCTGAAAACTTTAGGTTTTTTTTATCCAACAAGAAAAAAGAAAAGCTGTGGTCATCAAGGGGTTTCATTAAGTCGCCAAGACACATGCATTATGTCTTGATGCATGCGCAATTATCCAGGCAAGTAAATTCCAGAATAGTTAATTATGTTCATCTGGATATTTATATATATATATTTCTACATGTATATATATATATATATATACATATGTGTGTGTGTGTGTGTGTAAGATAATATATATAATATTATGTCAAATTTGAAAACCTAGTTCTAAACATTTGTTTGTTTAGCTTCTTCATACCTCAATCTTTGTCAGTGCCGTGCTTTGCAGCTGTATGCCATAAGAGGACTGACTCCGCTTCAAGTGGGAGAGGCTGATGTGGTCTCCCACGTTGAAGTTGCAAATGGCTGCCTCCCTCCAGAGGCAGACTGTCATCGTAAAGCCATCCTGAAATCACAAACATGGCAGAATTAAAGATTTATTGATTAAATAATAACAACTCCAGTAAATAGGGGGGGAAGCCCACAGCCTCATACATTCTGTAACAGCAATGTCAAATTTGTTACATTAGTTTCACTATTTTCAATATAAAACTTAAATTTCAACATTACCTCCTTCAGCTGGATATGTTTAAGGGGAACATAATTTTTCCCCACCTTCACTTGCTTTACAGCAGAAAACTGAAAAGTAAATTGAAATTTAATGTCAGTAATAGTCAGTGTAGTGATCTGTGATTGGTTTTTATTTTTTCAGTCATCTGTTTAGATTATGTTATTGTTATTGTTAAGTATTCTGCACATGATCTTATCAGAAGCTGTTTTATCTGTATCAGTTATTATGATGCTTTTCATAGCAGAGGTTTCACCACTATCTTCAACCTCTCACTGCTACAGTCTGTAGAAGGCAAACAGGTGGACAGAGGACGCCATGATTACAGCTCTTCACACAACCCTCACACATCTGGACAGTAGGAAACACGTACGTGAAAATGCTGTTTGTGGACTTTACCTTCAACACAGTTCAAGCCCACAAACTGGTTCATAAACTCAGCAACTTAGGACCCAGCAGCTCACTGTGCAGCTGGATACTGGACTTCCTGAGCAACACACCCCAGAACGTCAGGATGGGAGCCACACCTCCACCCTCACTCTGAATGTGTGTCCTCAGTCCCCTCTTATACTCACTTTTCACCCATGACTGTTCTCCACACCAGTAACACCATTATAAATGTGCTGATGACACCACCATCATAGGACCGAGGGACAACAACGATGATTCAGCTACAGAGAGGAGGTTCAGCATCTGAAGCGATGGTGTGACGACAACAACCTGCATCTGAACACAGCCAAGACCAAGGACATGATAATAGACTTCAGCAGAACAAAGCCATCTGAGCACTCCACCCTCTACATTGATGGAGGAGGTAGAAAGGGTGGAGAGCTTCAAGTTCCTCGGAGTCCACATCTCGGCCGACCTTACCTGGTCTACAAACATCTCCCACCAGGTAGGGAAAGCACAACAAAGGCTGTACTTCCTCAGGAGGCAATGTCAAGCCCCAAAGCCTGCTAATTAATTTCTACTGCTCCACCATCGAGAGCCTTCTGACCTCCTGCTGCACCCTCTGCTTCAACTGCTGCACTGTGGCGGACTAGATTGAAACTGCAGCGCGTGGTGAGGGCAGCAGAGCGGCCAATCGGCACCTCACTAACCCCCCTTAGAGACATCTATACTGGCAGCCTTCAGCAGGAAGCATCATCATCAAGGACCCCTCCACCCTGGACACTCACTGTCCCACCTTCCCTCTGGTAAACTCTACAGGTCCAACAAAGACAAACAGACTCAGTAGAAGTTTCTACCTCCACCCTGATTGAAGGTTAACTGTGCTGTTAACACTCATGGACACTTGCAATAGATTTATTTCTAACCAGTATTCATTACAGTAGAATTCCTGCCTCTATTTATAGAACTGTATATTCCTACCGCTTACTCAATGTGCAATCCCACCAATCACAGAGCACCTTATACTGACCTGATCCTCCTCTTTACACTGTACCTGCAGATATATCTATAGATTTGTTTCTGTATATAACTTGTGCAGATCCTTTTGTTTAGATACTTCATTTATTGTGCATTACACACATTCCCTGTGTAGCTACCTCTGAAACTTTATCTTTATCTTTATTTTCGGTTTTTATCAATTTCACTCCACGGAGACAGCTCTTCTTAGGGTGTCAAGTGATATCTTGATGGATAATGATGCAGGAAAATGCTCTGTTCTACTCATGTTGGACCTCACATCAGCTTTCGACACAGTTGACCATCACATCCTCATTGAAAGGCTGAAAATATGGGTTGGTGTATCTGGAACTGCATTAGAGTGGTTCTCCTCATATCTCCATCACCGATCCTTTTCTGTGGCAGTCTCCGATTTTAGGTCATCCTCTACCTCCCTTACTTATGGTGTCCCTCAAGGGTCAGTTTTGGGGCCTTTATTGTTTTTAATATATCTTCTTCCCCTCCAGCATATAATGGGCTCTTTTGAGGACATTTCTTATCATTGTTATGCTGATGATATTCAGTTGTACATTTCTTTTATGCCTGAGGATTTATCTAAGCTTCAGCATCTGTATGATTGCTTAGATTTGATCAAACGTTGGATGGCTGCAAATTTCCTCCAACTCAACGAGGGGAAAACCAAAGTCCTCGTATGCGCCCCTGATAGATTTCTATCACAGATAGTGACAGCCCTCGGTCCTCTCTCACTCTATGTTAAATCCTCTATCAGGAATTTAGGTGTCACCTTTGACTCGAGTCTCACATTGGATGGGCATGTGAAATCTCTGGTTCGTTCTTGTTTTTATCATTTAAGAAATGTGGCTAGGCTAAGCCCGTTTTTATCTCACTCTGAACTGGAGATTGCAATACATGTATTTATCTCGTCACGCTTGGATTATTGTAATTCGCTGTTTATGTGTCTAAGCAAAGGTTCTCTGGATTGTCTGCAGGTTGTGCAAAATGCTGCAGCTAGGCTTTTGTCAAAATCCTCCAAGTATTCACATGTGACACCGTTGTTATCTCAGTTACACTGGCTTTCTGTTAAATTTAGAGTCGATTTTAAGATCCTGGACTTGACCTACAGAGCTGTGCACGGACTGGCACCTGCCTAAATCTTTGATCTGCTACAGCCCTATGTCCCTAGCAGGTCTTTGAGGTCATCTGATCAGGGCTTACTTGCTATAAAAAATACTAAGAGGACTTAGGGTGATAGAGCTTTTGCCACTGTGTCCCCTAGACTGTGGAACTCTCTCCCCCAAGCATTAAGAACTGCGGACTCAGTAGCTGTTTTTAAAAAACAACTGGTTAATTTTTTGCCTGTTTTATTTTCTCTTTTTAAATCTTTTTATGACTTGTAATCTTATGTGCAGCACTTTCTGATTCTGTCTTGAAAGGTGCTATATAAATAAAAATGTATTTATTTATTTAGTTATAGCATGAAAACTTCCTCCATCACTTGTCGCTGTCAGCTAAGGGTAAATATTGTTGGTAATAAGCAGGTATTCATTTACCCATAGAAGTAAGAGTATTTTACAATTCTTCAGTGAGGTGAAGGTGAAGACATCCATGTAGAGAGCAGACAGGCAGCACTAACAGTGTTTTAGTCAGATCCAGTTTCTTGATAAATTGCTCAATAGTAGAGCAGGATGTTTATTTTTGTGAGTGTATTGGGGGTGGGGTGGGCATCATCACAGTTTGCCTTTCCTCAGAAGTTACCACACACCACAGCTGCGATGTCGGTCTGTGGACACCTCTCTGGGTGTTTCCTTCCTGCTCAAAGTTCCTCTTTCCTGAACTTGGTGTTTGTGACTGATGCTGGTCGTCTCCATGTGAAGGTAAGTGAAGAAGTCTGTAATGTTTTCTAACATCAGCTGTGTGCAGCTTACTCCCAGAAAAACAGCACAAATCTACCGCTCCATAGTTCACAGTAACAGACTCAAAGCTGGACCAACGAGGCAGAGAATTAAAAACTCTTTTTAAGGTTTGTGTGTGTGTGTGTGTGTGTGTGTGTGTGTGTGTGTGTGTGTGTGTTGGTTAACATTAAATGTCTCTAAGCAGGTGTAAATACTTATTTCCACTGTAGATGATCTATAGTCTGTATATAAAAAATGGCAACAGACACAGGGTTAATAGTTTAGTTTCCTGAAGCTTTGAGTTGAGTGTTTTTTTTTTCTTCAGTTTCTGGAAGTTTCAGCTGCTGTTTACAGACACATCTGTTGCCCTGGGTGTTTGAAGGAAGAAAGACTCTGTTATGAGTCAGTTTGCATGTTTTCAAACGGACTCTGTATTAAATCTCCTTGCCTTGATTGTAAAGTTGGAGTACCCTGAGGTTCCATACTGGGACCACTTTAATTTTCTTTTTACATTCATGATTTACCAAATGTCTGTCAGAACATCAATTACCAGCCGTGTGCAGATAATGCTGTTATTTTTACACAGGCAGAGTTTCTCCAGATTATAAACCAGAGAAACCTCAGGCTGTTCTTCCTGCTCAGGTCAAAGGTCCTCATTCTAGTCTGTGTGACATCAGAAACATAGCAACCACTTAGCAATCCCACTTCCTGTTTTTGACATCTCTCTGAGGCTGTGTCCCAATTCAGCAACTGCACACTCCGGAGTACGCGTAGTTCGCGTACTAGGAAGTACGAAAAGTGCGGAAGTGAGAGGCTTGTGAAATGGGACGGTCTAGCCTTCGTCGTGCTGTTCAGGTTGCCTAGCAACCATGATACTAACCGCGAGAAACGTTTCATACAGCTTTGTTTGACAGAAATGAAGGATAAAAAATGTTTTTTTGTTCACTCATTTTTTTATGACATGACTTTGATTAGTTGCGTATCTGAGGCTGAGAGCACAGGACTGTAAAACATGATAGTTGGGCTTCATTTCTGTACTGAACAGTCAATTAAGATTAGCTAGTAAATAATAATTAGCTAATGTTGTTCATGAGACTAAAATCATCTCACTGTGGTAATGTAAATATAATATGGCCAATATTATAGTTATTATATTAATCATGATTAGTAATTACAGCAGTGAACCTGAACTCTGTGTCAAATGAGCTTCAGTAAAGATTCAAGTTGCAGTTGATTATATTTCCTGTCACCTTAAATCTTCACTCAAAGACAAGTATCTTTGACAGTGCAAATATAGGTGTATCAATATATAAGAGACAAATGTTGTTCTTTTAATATGTTGGCATTATTACATTTGGCTCAATGCTTACATATATGTGTAAAAAGAAAATGTATGAGCTGTGATAACTGTTTCTGATAGAATGAAGAGTAGACTGATATATTAAATATTCCTTTATTGGGTGAGAAAATCAGACTATATCATAACTGCTTTAAGTCATACAGAATAGATATCAGAGCCTTAAACAGACTGACTTCTGCTAAATGGGTCAAACTGGGGAGAAAGTATACAAACACATAACATCCTTATAGAATATGATGTAACACTATAGATCAACTTACCTCAGACTATATAAAGCATATAAACAATTACAGCAATATGATGCAACAAACACGGCAGTGCTACTAGTCCAAAATACTCAAAGCTTCATAGAACTGAAACAAACATTTATTTTAGGTCCATTCTGCTGCTGATACATACTTTAGGTTTCTGAATATTAAACTTGTTTCTTTCTTTCATAGTGTTTAAGCTGTGACGTAACTGGCCTTAAAATGTGGCCTTTATGCGCATGCGCCGACCAGCGTGCAGCCTGTTACAGTCGCTCCTGCTTTTTCTCTCAGTTTAGCTCTGTTTTCTTACTTATTCTTTTTTTTCTGACTTGTATTTTCATCCATTTATTATCTTTCACCCAGTCATGTGGATTGAGAGAGTTTTTGTTCTTCTGGTGGCCGTGGAACTATTACTTTTATCAAGGAACGTGACCGCGGCACATCTCCTACACGCACGGACTGTTTACTCCAGAGATCAGCTGATTGCCCTGATGCCGACCAGCTCGCTGGCCAGACCCGCAGAAGTACCAGCTGAAATTTGGAGAAAAACACATCGGGGATGCAGAGGTCAAGGACAGAAGAGAAGAAAGAAGGAGACGGTGAGACAGCGGAGGCTCGAAGCGAGGAGGAGGTATAAACCGTGGTCGTGTAAAAATTCATGGGCCGCATCCTCCTGAGGACCCGGCCTTCGAGGTCTACGTAGGCCGGGTCCTCAGATTGTCGGGTAGTCCGGAAGTGAACAGCCGTCTAAGTGACATATACATTAGGTTTAACCCGAGTAGTGAAAGTCCGCGGTGATCTGAAAATGATGTGCCGGGAGTTGTGCCGTTCTCGGCGGCTTCAGTGACCCTCGAGCTCCCGGCTAGCTGTCGAGCTGGTGGGTAGCAGACATCTCCGAAAACATCGAAGCACTTTTGCAAATATGCGATATCTTGATAAACCGAGCAGATATTTGACGTTTACACAGCTACTTTCTCGCCTGAAAATATATTAAAAGTTTATTTTGTGACGCAGAAAGATTAGCATGAGTAATTTTAAAACTTGGTAGCGGCTGCCATTGTTGGAATCTGCAGTTAGCCTGGGCCGCGCTATGAATTCTGGGATATGGTGGGCCACGAAGGGCACACCCGACCCATCCTTCAAATTCGGGGAAAAGGAGGACGCATTTGTCGGCTGCATTTGGAGGAGTCTACGAATTTGGACAGCCTTCGGCGCATCACTGTGACGTAATCGGTCTACAAATGCGGCCTCAGCAGGATGAAGCCCATGAATTTGGACATAAGTGTCTACCGTAATGGGAAATGTGCGGTCGTTATCAAATAAAATCGACGAGCTTGCAGCACTGGCACGGAGTCAGAGGGAATACCGAGAGTGTAGCCTGATGTGTTTCACTGAATCATGGATGCACCAGGACATTCCCGACGAGAATGCTTCCGTGGAAGGCTTCCACACTGTTCGGGCGGACAGGGACAGCATCGCTAGCGGTAAGTGGAAAGGAGGTGGGCTTGCTGTTTTAGTTAACAACCGGTGGTGTAACCCTGCCAACATAACAATCAAAGAAAGGATTTGTTGCCCGGACATTGAACTGTGTGCTGTTGGACTCAGGCCGTATTATTTACCCAGAGAATTCTCTCACGTCATCTTGGTGGCTGTTTATGTTCCTCCCTCTGCTAACCCCACAGCTGCATGTGACACTATCCACTCTGCCAAAGCACGGTTACAGACTCAGCACCCGAGTGCCTTTATTGTGATCTCGGGTGACTTCAACCATGTATCACTGGACAATACACTACCAACATTCAGACAATATGTGGACTGTCCCACCAGGGGAGAAAAAATTCTAGACCTACTGTATGCTAATGTCAAGGATGCATATGGCTCCTCCTCCCTCCCCCCACTTGGTAGGTCAGACCATAACCTGATTCACCTCACCCCCCTGCTGTGTACCAATTGTGAGGAGGGAACCTGTGACCGCGAGGAGCGTTAGGAGGTGGTCAGAGGAGGCCTTAGTGGAACTACAGGGCTGTTTCGAGGTGACCAACTGGGAGACACTCTGTGAGCCTCACGCCGAGGACATCAATGGGCTTACTGAGTGTATCACAGACTACGTAACTTTCTGCACCGACTCCATTGTTCCAGCTCAGACTGTTCATTGTTACCCAAATAACAAGCCGTGGGTGACTAAGGACATCAAAGCCCTCCTCAACAACAAGAAGAGGGCTTTCAGAGGGGGCAATAAAGAGGAGGTGAGGAAGGTCCAGGTGTTACTAAAGGACAAAATCAGAGAGGCTAAGGACAATTACAGGAGGAAACTGGAGTGGAAACTCCAGCAGAACAGCATGAGAGAGGTGTGGAGGGGCATGAAGACCATCACTGGATTCAGGTCAAACAACAGCAGGGGAGCTGAGGGAGGTGAGGATAGAGGTAACGAGTTGAATCTGTTTTTCAATAGATTGGACACCACAGTGTCTGCTCACACCCCCACAACCTCACCTGTAGTCAGCCTGGAACCCAGAGCCACACCACTGTGCCAGCCTCTCTCTTCACATGTTGCCTCCTGTGGGATTCCTGACACCCCTCCCCCACCCATCACCTTCACTCAATACCAGGTTGAGATGCAAATGAGGAGACTTCACTCAGGCAAGTCTGCTGGACCAGATGGAGTGAGTCCCCGCGTCCTCAGGGCCTGTGCCCCCCAGCTGTGTGGAGTCTTTCATAAACTGTTTATGCTGAGTCTGAGTCTGCAGAGGGTCCCAGTGATGTGGAAGACATGCCTCGTCCCTGTACCAAAGACGCCACGTCCCAGTGGCCCCCAGGATTACAGGCCCGTGGCACTGACCTCCCACATAATGAAGACCCTGGAAAGGCTCATCCTGGACCAACTGCGACCCATAGTCAGACTACATCTGGATCCCCTTCAATTTGCCTATCAGCCTCGTCTCGGAACAGAGGACGCCATCATCTACCCTTATGTATCAATGCCGTCAGCACCAGAACCGCAATCAAAAAATCCGTTTATCAACCAACCTAACCCCTATGCTCAAGCCCGAAACGCATTAAACTGTATGACTGTAAATAAAAATCCACAGGAAGACATAGGGAAAGATCCGTCAGGCAGGGACATGGGAGGAAGTGTTGACCCCCCAGGACCCTCTGAATTATTCCCAATGATAGCCACACCTAATCCTAGATTTGGACAGCTGACCGGTGGTGCAAATAATGAGCGAGGTGAGAACCCAAACATATTTGTTTTTAGACCATGGTCACAAAAAGATAGACAGAATGTACTCAAAGATGTCCCACCTTTAAATGAAGGCTTCATACAGTGGAGAGAAGCTGTCGAGTTAATTAGAAGACAGTGGTATTTAAATGGCCATGAAATGCTCCAAGTGATACAAGACTTGTTAGGATTAAGAATGGGAACAGTGAGGGAAGATTTTACAGGATCAGACGAACATGGTAGGGCCCTAGCTCCTGTATCTGCTGACTTACAAACTGCTATAACACATTTGTATGAGCAGATTAGAGTCCGCCTGGCCCCCAGAGCAGATTATGCAAAAATAGGAGAAGTAAAACAAAAGGAAGCCGAGACAGCATCAGACTTCCTCGACCGGCTACGCCCGGTTTTTAGACAGCATTCAGGCCTAGATTATGAAGAAGGCCCAGAGAGACCATACCAACAGCAATTAAAGAATGCATTCTTAAATGGTCTCCTCCCTCCAGTTAGAGCCTATGTTGAAAAACACTGGGTGACAATGAACACCGGTAACCTAACAGATGCTCTGCAGTATGCAGAACATGCAACCCGAGTGCTAAAAAAGAAAGAGAAAGGAGGTGTTTTCACTGTGGATCCTGAAACAGGATTCGTGGCATTTGCTGGTGGATACAGAGGACAGAGAAAGGGGCAGCAGAGGAACAAAGGAAGGAGAAGAGCAGGTTTCAGAGGAGATAGAAGGGACAGAAATGATAGAGACAATCGCTGTTATACAGTGGGGCAAAAAAGTATTTAGTCAGCCACCGATTGTGCAAGTTCCCCCCACTTACAATGATGACAGAGGTCAGTAATTTGCACCAGAGGTACACGTCAACTGTGAGAGACAGAATGTGAAAAAAAAAATCCATGAATTCACATGGTAGGATTTGTAAAGAATTTATTCGTAAATCAGGGTGGCAAATAAGTATTTGGTCAATAACAAAAATACAACTCAATACTTTGTAACATAACCTTTGTTGGCAATAACAGAGGTCAAACGTTTACTATAGGTCTTTACCAGGTTTGCACACACAGTAGCTGGTATTTTGGCCCATTCCTCCATGCAGATCTTCTCGAGAGCAGTGATGTTTTGGGGCTGTCGCCGAGCAACACGGACTTTCAACTCCCGCCACAGATTTTCTATGGGGTTGAGGTCTGGAGACTGGCTAGGCCACTCCAGGACTTTCAAATGCTTCTTACGGAGCCACTCCTTTGTTGCCCGGCGGTGTGTTTTGGATCATTGTCATGTTGGAAGACCCAGCCGCGTTTCATCTTCAAAGTTCTCACTGATGGAAGGAGGTTTTGGCTCAAAATCTCACGATACATGGCCCCATTCATTCTGTCCTTAACACGGATCAGTCGTCCTGTCCCCTTGGCAGAAAAACAGCCCCATAGCATGATGTTTCCACCCCCATGCTTCACAGTAGGTATGGTGTTCTTGGGATGCAACTCAGTATTCTTCTTCCTCCAAACACGACGAGTTGAGTTTATACCAAAAAGTTCTACTTTGGTTTCATCTGACCACATGACATTCTCCCAATCCTCTGCTGTATCATCCATATGCTCTCTGGCAAACTTCAGACGGGCCTGGACATGCACTGGCTTCAGCAGCGGAACACGTCTGGCACTGCGGGATTTGATTCCCTGCCGTTTTAGTGTGTTACTGATGGTGACCTTTGTTACTTTGGTCCCAGCTCTCTGCAGGTCATTCACCAGGTCCCCCCGTGTGGTTCTGGGATCTTTGCTCACCGTTCTCATGATCATTTTGACCCCACGGGGTGAGATCTTGCGTGGAGCCCCAGATCGTGGGAGATTATCAGTGGTCTTGTATGTCTTCCATTTTCTGATGATTGCTCCCACAGTTGATTTTTTCACACCAAGCTGCTTGCCTATTGTAGATTCACTCTTCCCAGCCTGGTGCAGGTCTACAATACTTTTCCTGGTGTCCTTCGAGAGCTCTTTGGTCTTGGCCATGGCGGAGTTTGGAGTCTCACTGTTTGAGGCTGTGGACAGGTGTCTTTTATACAGATGATGAGTTCAAACAGGTGCCATTCATACAGGTAACGAGTGGGGGACAGAAAAGCGTCTTACAGAAGACATTACAGGTCTGTGAGAGCCAGAGATTTTCCATGTTTGAGGTGACCAAATACTTATTTGCCACCCTGATTTACGGATAAATTCTTTACAAATCCTACCATGTGAATTCATGGATTTTTTTTCACATTCTGTCTCTCACAGTTGACGTGTACCTCTGGTGCAAATTACTGACCTCTGTCCTCATTTTAAGTGGGGGAACTTGCACAATCGGTGGCTGACTAAATACTTTTTTGCCCCACTGTAACTGCGGAAAGGAAGGACACTTTGCAAGAGACTGTAGGAATAGAAGTGAGGATCAGAGTAAGTGACTAGAACAGGAAACAGAAGAGGAAACAGAAATTTTCAACATAGAACAGTTGCTCCTAGGTTCTGTTGGGATTTAGAGATTCTTTTATTGCTGCCATATACTCTGCCTTATGATAAATGCATTAATAACATGTTCTACAGTATTATTTTATCAGTAATATTGTTTACAGGGTTCATATTGCATTGAATATGTTTGTCATCACATTCATTCTATTCACAGGTTGTCAGGGTCCTGGGACTGGGTGACCCAGGACCCCTGGGCAGTCATGGACCCATTATATTGTTATGTATTGTTGGTATTGCTCCCTTTTCTCGATGCTTGTGCATATGTGTCTGTGTGTGTGTGTCTGTGTCTCTGTGGGCGCCTTCAGGCCTGGTGGGTGTGGCCCTGCTGGCGGACTGGCCACACCCAAAGCCACACACCTGCTGCTGATCAGGCCTCGTCGGGGGAGCTACTTAAGAGAGTCTTGGAGCTCCCACCGGCGCGGGATCATTCCATAAGACTCCACGTTAGTCTTCAGCTTAGTTAAGTCGTGAGTGTATGCCTACTGGAATTAAGTGTCTTGACGGCTGCCTCTGTTATTTCCCCTCAGGAGGAGCGTGGAACACTGGAGGGCGGCAAGCACGGGGTGTGTGGACACTCGAGAGTGGAGAACACGGAGCACGGACTTTTAGAGAAGACACGACACGGGAGTCACGGGAGCACACGGGGATGTATTATTGTGTGTACAGTTTTCACTGTAAATAAAGAGCACTGTTTGCATCGCAGAGTACCGCGACTGGGTCCTCCTTTCCCCACATCCCCACGGTCTGCCAGCCAGACCGTGACAGAATGATCCCGCCAAGCATGGACCCAGCGGACTTTTCGGAGAGGTTCAGGAGGGAGGTGACAGACAAAGTAAATCGTCTGTGTGACCTGTGGCTGGAAGCGCACGCAGAGGATTTACGTTGCGCTGTAGAGAAGCGGTTGCAGGAAACACTGACTTGTTTTCCCTGGGTGTTGGACAATCTTTTTCCAATGGTGGCGGATTTCCTGCTCAACACCCTTCACCTCCACTCTCCAATCCAGGCTGCCCCACACTCGGCCAGCCTGAGGTTCTTCAGCCTGACACGCCGGCCCCGGCATCGTTTAAGAAGCGACGCTCACGCCGCCGGCGCGCCTCACCGCAGCCAGATTCTCGGACTTTCCTACAGCCGGCTGTGGTGAGTCATATGGACAATTCATCTCCCCTCACCTCATCTGTTTATTCACTGGACTGTGTGAACGCTAACCTCGTAGAACAGCCTGTAGTTGTAGCACAGCTAGCTGCCCAGCCTGTAGCCGTAGCACAGTCAGCTGATCAGCAGCCACCTTCAGCTCAGTCAGCTGATCAGCAGCCACCTTCAGCTCAGTCAGCTGATCAGCAGCCACCTTCAGCTCAGTCAGCTGATCAGCAGCCACCTTCAGCTCAGTCTGCTGCCCAGCAGCCACCTTCAGCTCAAATTCAGTCTGCTGCCCAGCAGCCACCTTCAGCTCAAATTCAGTCTGCTGCCCAGCAGCCACCTTCAGCTCAAATTCAGTCTGCTGCCCAGCAGCCACCTTCAGCTCAAATTCAGTCTGCTGCCCAGCAGCCACCTTCAGCTCAAATTCAGTCTGCTGCCCAGCACGTAACTCAGTCTGCTGCCCAGCACGTAACTCAGTCTGCTGCCCAGCACGTAACTCAGTCTGCTGCCCAGCATGTAACTCAGTTCTTAGTCCTGTCAGCCTCTCATCCTTGTCCTCACTTGGAGGTCGATATGTCTGCTGGGCCTACTATGCCATCATGTCACCCACCTGTTGTTTCTGCATCGCTGTTCAGTCTACCACGAGTAGCTGCCACACCATCATCACCTCCGCCCTCTGCAGCTACTTTCCCACCAGCGTCTCATCAGACTGCAGCGACCGCAGCACTCTCGGCGTCACCATCCTCATCACCTACTCGACCATCATCTTCACCACCTACAGCCACCGCTTAACCAACTTCACCTCCGGATCAACCGTCTGTAGCAGCGCCGCTGCCGGAGGAGCTCAGCGAGCTGGAGCAGCTCAGTGAGCCCGAGCTGCAGCTCAGCGAGCGGGAGGAGCTCGCGCTGCCAGCCGAGGAGCAGCTCGGCGAGCCACCAGCTGAGGAGCCAGCGCCGCTGCAGCTCAGCGAACCCGAGCTGGAGCTCAGCGAGCGGGAGGAGCCCGCGTCACCAGCCATGGAGCTCAGCGAGCCGGAGGAGCTCGCGCCGCCCGAGCAGGAGCAGCTCAGCGAACCCGAGCTGGAGCTCAGCGAGCGGGAGGAGCCCGCGTCACCAGCCATGGAGCTCAGCGAGCCGGAGGAGCTCGCGCCGCCCGAGCAGGAGCTCAGCGAGCCGGAGGAGCTCGCGCCGCCCGAGCAGGAGCTCAGCGAGCCGGAGGAGCTCGCGCCGCCAGCTGGGGAGCCAGCGCCGCAGCAGCTCAGCGAGCCGGAGGAGCTCGCGCCGCCAGCTGGGGAGCCTGCGCCGCTGCAGCTCAGCGATCCACCGGATACTCCACCTGCAGCTACCGCATCACCGTCTTCGCCTCCGGATCAACCATCTGTAGCCACACCGCAGCCGGAGCTGGAGCTCGGCGAGCTGGAGCAGGAGCTCGGCGAGCAGGAGCTCGGCGAGCAGGAGCTCGGCGAGCAGGAGCTCGCGCCACCAGCTGAGGAGGTCGGCGTGCCACCAGCTGAGGAGCCGGAGCCGATGCCGGAGGAGCTCAGCGAGCAGGAGCTCGGAGAGCGGGAGGAGCCCGCGCCGCCAGTTGTGAAGCCCTGCGAGCCGGAGCACGAGCTCGGGGAGCGGGAGGAGCTCGGCGGGCCTGTGGAGCCCGCGCTGCCACCGGAGGGGCTCGGAGGTCCGGAGGGACCCGCTCAGGCGGAACTGGAGGTCAGTGTGCTGGAGGGACCCCCACATCTAGCGCGCCCCCACGCCATCGACGTCCAGCGCACCCACGTCAGCGACCGGCGCTTCGTAGGCCAGGTGCCGCTCCTCGCTGTTGCTCATCGGAGCAGCGCCGCTGCCGCCGTCACTGGACCCGGGGCAAGCCGCCGGACGAGCAGCAGCGCCGCCGTCACTGGACCCGGGGCAAGCCGCCGGAGGAGCAGCAGCGCCGCCGTCACTGGACCCGGGGCAAGCCGCCGGAGGAGCAGCAGCGCCGCCGGAGGAGCAGCAGCTCCGCCGTCACTGGACACGGGGCAGGCCACCGGAACCGTTTCGCCGCTGCTACCGGACATATGGCAGGCCACCGGAGCTGCAGCTCCGCCGCCACTGGATCAGTGGCAGGGCCCCAGAACAGTTTTGCTGCTGCTGCCGGACCCATGGCCGTCCGCCGGAGCTGCAACGTTGCCGCCATTGGGCTCGAGGTAGGCCTCCTGAACTCTGTTGTTGTGATGATGGGCCGCCTGTGACTGTTTTGTGGCGCTTTTTCGTTTTTTGCACCGCTGCGGGGTGCGCGGTCTGACTTTGGGACTGTGACCTGGGAGGGGTTGTTTTTGTTTTTGCTTGTTTTGGTTCTGGCCCTCCGTCCTGGACCCCCACCGCCCGCCCTGGGTTGGTTGTGTTGTACTTTTTGGGTTGTGTTTTTTGGTTTTCGGGTCGTCGGGAGCCGACCCTTAGAGGGGGGGTACTGTCAGGGTCCTGGGACTGGGTGACCCAGGACCCCTGGGCAGTCATGGACCCATTATATTGTTATGTATTGTTGGTATTGCTCCCCTTTCTCTATGCTTGTGCATATGTGTCTGTGTGTGTGTGTCTGTGTCTCTGTGGGCGCCTTCAGGCCTGGTGGGTGTGGCCCTGCTGGCGGACTGGCCACACCCAAAGCCACACACCTGCTGCTGATCAGGCCTCGTCGGGGGAGCTACTTAAGAGAGTCTTGGAGCTCCCACCGGCGCGGGATCATTCCATAAGACTCCACGTTAGTCTTCAGCTTAGTTAAGTCGTGAGTGTATGCCTACTGGAATTAAGTGTCTTGACGGCTGCCTCTGTTATTTCCCCTCAGGAGGAGCGTGGAACACTGGAGGGCGGCAAGCACGGGGTGTGTGGACACTCGAGAGTGGAGAACACGGAGCACGGACTTTTAGAGAAGACACGACACGGGAGTCACGGGAGCACACGGGGATGTATTATTGTGTGTACAGTTTTCACTGTAAATAAAGAGCACTGTTTGCATCGCAGAGTACCGCGACTGGGTCCTCCTTTCCCCACATCCCCACGGTCTGCCAGCCAGACCGTGACAGAATGATCCCGCCAAGCATGGACCCAGCGGACTTTTCGGAGAGGTTCAGGAGGGAGGTGACAGACAAAGTAAATCGTCTGTGTGACCTGTGGCTGGAAGCGCACGCAGAGGATTTACGTTGCGCTGTAGAGAAGCGGTTGCAGGAAACACTGACTTGTTTTCCCTGGGTGTTGGACAATCTTTTTCCAATGGTGGCGGATTTCCTGCTCAACACCCTTCACCTCCACTCTCCAATCCAGGCTGCCCCCACACTCGGCCAGCCTGAGGTTCTTCAGCCTGACACGCCGGCCCCGGCATCGTTTAAGAAGCGACGCTCACGCCGCCGGCGCGCCTCACCGCAGCCAGATTCTCGGACTTTCCTACAGCCGGCTGTGGTGAGTCATATGGACAATTCATCTCCCCTCACCTCATCTGTTTATTCACTGGACTGTGTGAACGCTAACCTCGTAGAACAGCCTGTAGTTGTAGCACAGCTAGCTGCCCAGCCTGTAGCCGTAGCACAGTCAGCTGATCAGCAGCCACCTTCAGCTCAGTCAGCTGATCAGCAGCCACCTTCAGCTCAGTCAGCTGATCAGCAGCCACCTTCAGCTCAGTCAGCTGATCAGCAGCCACCTTCAGCTCAGTCAGCTGATCAGCAGCCACCTTCAGCTCAGTCTGCTGCCCAGCAGCCACCTTCAGCTCAATTCAGTCTGCTGCCCAGCAGCCACCTTCAGCTCAAATTCAGTCTGCTGCCCAGCAGCCACCTTCAGCTCAAATTCAGTCTGCTGCCCTAGCAGCCACCTTCAGCTCAAATTCAGTCTGCTGCCCAGCAGCCACCTTCAGCTCAAATTCAGTCTGCTGCCCAGCACGTAACTCAGTCTGCTGCCCAGCACGTAACTCAGTCTGCTGCCCAGCACGTAACTCAGTCTGCTGCCCAGCATGTAACTCAGTTCTTAGTCCTGTCAGCCTCTCATCCTTGTCCTCACTTGGAGGTCGATATGTCTGCTGGGCCTACTATGCCATCATGTCACCCACCTGTTGTTTCTGCATCGCTGTTCAGTCTACCACGAGTAGCTGCCACACCATCATCACCTCCGCCCTCTGCAGCTACTTTCCCACCAGCGTCTCATCAGACTGCAGCGACCGCAGCACTCTCGGCGTCACCATCCTCATCACCTACTCGACCATCATCTTCACCACCTACAGCCACCGCTTAACCAACTTCACCTCCGGATCAACCGTCTGTAGCAGCGCCGCTGCCGGAGGAGCTCAGCGAGCTGGAGCAGCTCAGTGAGCCCGAGCTGCAGCTCAGCGAGCGGGAGGAGCTCGCGCTGCCAGCCGAGGAGCAGCTCGGCGAGCCACCAGCTGAGGAGCCAGCGCCGCTGCAGCTCAGCGAACCCGAGCTGGAGCTCAGCGAGCGGGAGGAGCCCGCGTCACCAGCCATGGAGCTCAGCGAGCCGGAGGAGCTCGCGCCGCCCGAGCAGGAGCAGCTCAGCGAACCCGAGCTGGAGCTCAGCGAGCGGGAGGAGCCCGCGTCACCAGCCATGGAGCTCAGCGAGCCGGAGGAGCTCGCGCCGCCCGAGCAGGAGCTCAGCGAGCCGGAGGAGCTCGCGCCGCCCGAGCAGGAGCTCAGCGAGCCGGAGGAGCTCGCGCCGCCAGCTGGGGAGCCAGCGCCGCAGCAGCTCAGCGAGCCGGAGGAGCTCGCGCCGCCAGCTGGGGAGCCTGCGCCGCTGCAGCTCAGCGATCCACCGGATACTCCACCTGCAGCTACCGCATCACCGTCTTCGCCTCCGGATCAACCATCTGTAGCCACACCGCAGCCGGAGCTGGAGCTCGGCGAGCTGGAGCAGGAGCTCGGCGAGCAGGAGCTCGGCGAGCAGGAGCTCGGCGAGCAGGAGCTCGGCGAGCAGGAGCTCGCGCCACCAGCTGAGGAGGTCGGCGTGCCACCAGCTGAGGAGCCGGAGCCGATGCCGGAGGAGCTCAGCGAGCAGGAGCTCGGAGAGCGGGAGGAGCCCGCGCCGCCAGTTGTGAAGCCCTGCGAGCCGGAGCACGAGCTCGGGGAGCGGGAGGAGCTCGGCGGGCCTGTGGAGCCCGCGCTGCCACCGGAGGGGCTCGGAGGTCCGGAGGGACCCGCTCAGGCGGAACTGGAGGTCAGTGTGCTGGAGGACCCCCACATCTAGCGCGCCCCCACGCCATCGACGTCCAGCGCACCCACGTCAGCGACCGGCGCTTCGTAGGCCAGGTGCCGCTCCTCGCTGTTGCTCATCGGAGCAGCGCCGCTGCCGCCGTCACTGGACCCGGGGCAAGCCGCCGGACGAGCAGCAGCGCCGCCGTCACTGGACCCGGGGCAAGCCGCCGGAGGAGCAGCAGCGCCGCCGTCACTGGACCCGGGGCAAGCCGCCGGAGGAGCAGCAGCGCCGCCGGAGGAGCAGCAGCTCCGCCGTCACTGGACACGGGGCAGGCCACCGGAACCGTTTCGCCGCTGCTACCGGACATATGGCAGGCCACCGGAGCTGCAGCTCCGCCGCCACTGGATCAGTGGCAGGGCCCCAGAACAGTTTTGCTGCTGCTGCCGGACCCATGGCCGTCCGCCGGAGCTGCAACGTTGCCGCCATTGGGCTCGAGGTAGGCCTCCTGAACTCTGTTGTTGTGATGATGGGCCGCCTGTGACTGTTTTGTGGCGCTTTTTCGTTTTTTGCACCGCTGCGGGGTGCGCGGTCTGACTTTGGGACTGTGACCTGGGAGGGGTTGTTTTTGTTTTTGCTTGTTTTGGTTCTGGCCCTCCGTCCTGGACCCCCACCGCCCGCCCTGGGTTGGTTGTGTTGTACTTTTTGGGTTGTGTTTTTTGGTTTTCGGGTCGTCGGGAGCCGACCCTTAGAGGGGGGTACTGTCAGGGTCCTGGGACTGGGTGACCCAGGACCCCTGGGCAGTCATGGACCCATTATATTGTTATGTATTGTTGGTATTGCTCCCCTTTCTCTATGCTTGTGCATATGTGTCTGTGTGTGTGTGTCTGTGTCTCTGTGGGCGCCTTCAGGCCTGGTGGGTGTGGCCCTGCTGGCGGACTGGCCACACCCAAAGCCACACACCTGCTGCTGATCAGGCCTCGTCGGGGGAGCTACTTAAGAGAGTCTTGGAGCTCCCACCGGCGCGGGATCATTCCATAAGACTCCACGTTAGTCTTCAGCTTAGTTAAGTCGTGAGTGTATGCCTACTGGAATTAAGTGTCTTGACGGCTGCCTCTGTTATTTCCCCTCAGGAGGAGCGTGGAACACTGGAGGGCGGCAAGCACGGGGTGTGTGGACACTCGAGAGTGGAGAACACGGAGCACGGACTTTTAGAGAAGACACGACACGGGAGTCACGGGAGCACACGGGGATGTATTATTGTGTGTACAGTTTTCACTGTAAATAAAGAGCACTGTTTGCATCGCAGAGTACCGCGACTGGGTCCTCCTTTCCCCACATCCCCACGGTCTGCCAGCCAGACCTTGACACAGGTTGAGTTCATTCTATACACAATGCATAACTGTGCTTGTTTAGAGTTGATGTTCTATCCAAGAGGGTTTTAAGCTTCACTGGTGAGAGTGTCCAGGTGATACATGTTGAGGGAAGATGAGAACATAGCAGGTTAATTGCATGCATGCTTACAATACACATATTAATCTAGTAGCAGGCCTGAGCGAAGGCCCACGTGTCTTCTGCTTCTTATTTGAGACCTGCGCCAATTCAGTCTACTTAGTGATTGAGGACGAGGGTCCATTATTAGCCCGTAGAGGCCCTGAAGCTTGAAGTTATTACCTTAAAAGGAAGGTGTTATCAAAAAGAGAAGTTATATGTCTGTTGCTCTGACAAAAATACACTGAGTTGTGGTTTTATAGCATAGAGGATCACACCCCCACATACACGTCAATACAGGTCAAAAATACATTATGTCCAGTCATTGTTTACAGACAAGGGTACATCTTGTACATCACTTTTCTGGGCCTCCGTCGTTTGTTGTCTGGTCTACAGTTGATCGATCTCGCCACCCACAGTAACAATCCATGTCAGTGGCCAACCTATAACCATGTTATGTGACACTGGAGCATGTAAAACCGTGTTAAATCAAAAGCCCAGAAATTTAAAATACTCAAGTGACACCCTGATAGTTAAATCTGCGTCAGGCCACACCAGTGTTAAATCATTAACAGAAGGATTGTTGCTAGTACACAAAGAAAGCGGCAGAAGTTGTAAGAACCAATGTATATATGACCCATCCTGCCCAGTCAACCTTTTAGGGAGAGATGCTTTAGAAAAACTAAAGATTGGTGTAGTGCCAGGGCCAGAGGGCATGTATGCTAAACTAATGTTGCATGAAGAGCAAAGTCCTGAGGCCCGTCAGCTTACTGTGTGTGAAGGACAGGGTGAGCCCCATTATTATTGGACACTAGACCTGCCTCCATTAGAACCCTTGCAACATATAGCAAATCGCTATTTGCCAACTCATTCAAGAAAGCTAGACTTTACTGATTACCACAACACCTTAAGGTTCAAACAAAGCCCAGGTCATGACTCCATATATGACCAACAAGTGCACAGACTAGGACCGCAGAAACTCACACTGCAACACCTTTATGTTACCCAAAGCGGCAACGCAGTGTGTTCTGTAATACAGCCAGAAAAGGTACAAGAGCTAAACAGGATGCCAAAACCACATGTGTCAGTAGCATGCAATGACAATATAGACTGGACTTAGGCCACATCCTCACTCAGGTGGAAAGGGACAGATATGAGAAAACTGAAGAAACACATGAAGGGTGGCTTCAGGGCCGTAGAACAGGATGTATGAGGTACACATTAGGGTGGGTACTCACAACACAGCCAGCAACCCACATGACTGACTGCGCAGATGCACACATGCATGAAGTTAGTGAGGATTGATACACACTCTCTTTAGAGCAACATCCAGAACTAGAAGAACTACCTGCAAAGCTGTGGTCTACAGGACCAACAGACGTAGGACTAATTAAAGGAGCAGATCCTGTTGTAGTAAAAACTACCACAACTTACAGGCCAGTAAAACTGCAGTATCCCCTCACAACAGAAGCCAAAGCAGGAATAAAACCAGTAATAGCAGACATGGAAAAGGCAGGCATCTTAATAAAAACAACTAAAGTAACCTGTAACATACCTATTTTCCCAGTGAAAAAAGCAAATACGGGAAAGTACCATCTAGTACATGACCTCAGAGCAATAAATGAAGTAACAGAACAAATCCCGCCTGTGGTAGCAAATCCACACACACTCCTGAATCAAGTGACCCCCAAGGAACAGTGGTTTTCAGTTATAGATTTGTCAAATGCATTCTTTTCTGTACCACTGCACCCTGACTCGCAGCATCTGTTCGGGTTCACCTTTGAGGGTCAAAAGCACACATACACAAGGTTACCTCAGGGTTTTCAGAACAGCCCCACTCTGTACGCAGAGGCTCTAAAAAAGTCCATGTCACTGTGCACACTCCCCGCGCCGGGGCAGTTTCTCTTGTATGTAGATGATATACTCATGACAGGGAACACACTAGCAGACTGCAAAGCGAACACAATGACAGTGTTACACCATTTAGCTGAGCAGGGTCATAAAGTCTCACAGCACAAACTACAACTGTGGAGCCCAAAGGTCACATACCTCGGACACACACTCACAGGGGAAGGGAAAACACTGTTAGACAGCAGAAAACTAGCAGTACAAAATGCTCCAAAACCACTCACGAAGCAACAAATGATGAGCTTTTTAGGTCTGTGCAATTATTGTAGAAGTTGGATAGCTGAATATGCTTCCTTAGCTCAGCCTTTGCAGAATCTAATTTATGGTAAAAATCTAGCACTGAAAGATAAATTAGAATGGACACCAGAAGCAGAAAAAGCATTCAGCAATCTAAAACTCGCACTCCAAACACATACAGTTTTAGCATTGCCAGATTATGACAAACCTTTCTACTTGCATGTAGACGGAGGTGCAGGCTACATGAAGGCTGTTTTAGCGCAGGCCTTCGGGGAAAAGCAACGTCCACTTGCGTTTTACTTGTGCAAATTAGACTCGGTTCCATCAGGTTTGCCTACGTGCGTGCAGGCCTGTGCAGCTGCAGCAGAGGCAGTTAAAAAGTCTGCTGATATCGTTCTGGGACACACATTGATTATCAAAGTCCCACATGCTGTAACCTCAATCTTATTGCAAGCAAATTTGTCTTATCTCACACATGCAAGACAACTTTCTTATGTAGGCATTTTGCTTTCACAGTCACACATCAGAATTGAGAAGTGTGGCCAGTTAAACCCCAGCACACTTCTCCCCACTCTGCAAGATGGTGACGCACACTGCTGTATAAAGAAGCTAGATGAGGAAACAAAACCACGCGCTGACATTTACAGCACACCACAAGCTGGTTTCGTTAACATCTTTGTAGACGGTTCAGCGTTCAAAAATAACTTCGGGCGAAACTGTGTAGGTTATGCAGTAACCACAGCAGACACAGTTTTAGAAGCAAAAGCATTAACTTCCTCACACTCTGCACAAAGTGCAGAACTTACAGCTGTTATACGTGCGTGTCAACTGCATGAAGGACAAGACATAAACATACACACTGACAGCCAGTATGTTTTTGCAGCAGTACATCATTTTGCAAAAATTTGGCAGAATAGAGGTATGATTACTTCTACTGGCAATCCAGTGCAACATGGAAATCTTTTAAAGGCACTGTTGGAAGTGATAACATTGCCAAAACAGTTAGCATTATGTAAATGTGCTGCACGCCAGAAGGACAACTCAGAGGTCACTAAAGGCAATAACTTCGCAGATCAAGCCGCAAAAGCAGCAGCACAACATACAATAGACACATTAATGTCTGAATCCTCAATGCAAATACCACTTGATGTGCTTAAAAACGAACAAAAAGCCGCACCAACTGCAGAACAAAAGAAATGGTTAAAATGTGGTGCACAGCTGGAAAATGATTTGATGACTTGTAATGGCAAACCAATACTACCAAAATCCCTACACAAAACAGCAGCATTAGTGACACACGGTTTCACTCATGTGTCAACCGGCGGGATGGTAGATATACTTTCCAAACATTTCTTTACTCAAAATTTCGAAAATTCAGCAAAGGAATTTGTCAGAACATGCATGATTTGCCAAAAACATAATGCACAGGGAAACCTCAGACCAAAAAGAGGTAACTTTCCCACACCACCTCACCCATTTCATACAATCCACATGGATTTTATTGAACTAAATGAATGCCAAGGCTCAAAATACGCTCTAGTGATTATAGACGTATTTTCAAAATGGCCAGAAATTTATCCAGTAAAAAAAGCAGACGCCATCTCAGTAGCAAAATGTTTGTGCAACCATTTCATTCCAACATATAGCATCCCCACTCTGATAAGATCAGACAATGGGACACATTTTGTTAATGAAGTAATCAGCAAGGTCTCTGAAGCACTAGGATTCAGCATCAAACACCACTGTGCTTACCACCCTCAAAGTGCCGGACTAGTGGAAAGAACTAACGGCACAATAAAACAGAGACTGAGAAAATGCATGGAAGAAACAGGGAGACCATGGCCTGAGTGTATAGGCCTGGTAAAAATGTGGATGAGACTGACACAAAGTTCTCAGAAACTCACACCTTTTGAAATCCTTCACGGTAGACCATTTCCACTACCAATCACAAGTGAGCCCATAGATAAGTCAATAAGAGAAACTACACTAGCCGAATGGATGACTAAATTGCTTGAAAATAAAGAGATTGTACTAAACAACCAACTGCCGAGTGATATCTCTCCAGTGTCTTGCAGGTTGAAACCAGGTGATTGGATCCTGATCAAAGTACTCCAAAGGACAAATTGGAGCTCACCAAGGTGGGAAGGTCCTTATCAAGTGCTACTCACCACACCAACTGCCTGCAAAATAGCAGAAAGACCGTCCTGGATTCATCAAAGCCACTGCAAAAAAGTGAGTGACAACCTAGACGTTTAGACGCCGACACCCCTAACTCCTGGTGATGTATTGGTGAAGGGAGGGCTGATCGGGTACACCCCGCCCTCTACTTCTCGCCGGTAGTCTACTCATCAGAGGTCACAGGTGTGTCTGGTCATCATGAAGACGCTCGTCCTCCTAGTGGCTAGTGTTGCACTCCTGGTGAGTTTATTGACACTCACCCGAAAGAAAGAAGATGAACAACACCACCTGCAGACAAGATGGACACATGACAACTCACACCTCCGTGACATGACACAAGACCACATTCACCCATGGATGAATAATGCATGGTATCGCTACGTACATGACAGAACTAAGGGAGAGCCTAACAACACTGCATGTTACGTCTGCTCCCACATGCCATGCACCTCGACACATCCCACCTTTTATGGAGACTACATGAATAAAACACAAGCCAAGTGCGCTGCCAGTTTCGCAGGCATTAGCTATCAACATAAGAAAATCATCATCAATGAGACAAGCTCTACCATCCACTCGCTTAACCTGTTTAGTATGTTTACGGGACCACCACAACATGAGTTGATCACCACTGAAAACGCTGGATTAGACAATGGAACGTGTGATCAACTTTTCTGGATCAACTTCAACGTGACGAACCGGAACACATCCATTCACTTCCCAGTGTTCTTGGACCAAACCCCAGGGAAGAACCACTCCATGTGCTACCGGCAAGATAACGGTAACAGACCGCTTGGAAACACCACTAATTGTAATCAGACCACTGGAAACGGAGAAGGTGCCCCTGTGAACACAGCCAACCGCTCTAACGGCACTTACTGGGTGCAAGGAATGGCCTGGCTATGTGGACAACGTGCTTATTTCATACTACCCCCAGGCTGGACCGGAGTTTGCGCTCCCATCTTCATATCAGATCACACCTTCAAAATAACTGTGGGAAACACCACGATGCCTCGACGACAACGACGAGACGTCTCTGCAGTACAACCACACGACCCGATCTGGGGATCAGATGTCCCCCAGGATTTCAAGCTCTGGACCACTGGACAGAAA
This sequence comes from Oreochromis niloticus, assembly GCF_001858045.2. Classification (NCBI taxonomy): domain Eukaryota; kingdom Metazoa; phylum Chordata; class Actinopteri; order Cichliformes; family Cichlidae; genus Oreochromis; species Oreochromis niloticus. The sequence continues at coordinate 42,364 of NW_020327269.1, read as the reverse complement.
GTGGTACATGCCCTGTTCCCATGGGTCGGAGTTGGGAAACATGCCCTGCGTATCGAGACGTTGGACTACCGTTTTGGACTTTTTCTGAGCGCTTCATGTAAAATCAACGACAAGCAGAATCAAGAAATTGACGCTCTGCGCATTGCAGTAATGCAACACAGAGTAGCATTAGATATGATTCTCGCCGAGAAAGGAGGACTATGTGTCCTCTTTAACAACACATGCTGCACATACATTCCAGATAATGTGCACTCATCCAACATGACTGATGCTCTGAACACACTTAGACAACTCAGGGATGCACAACAACAAGACTATGTCACAAACACAGAAGACTGGCTCACGTGGTTGTTAAGCGGCTCTTGGAAGTCCCTGCTGATTAGAGGACTTGTGTTCGTTGGTGTTCTACTATTGTTATTGTGTCTTTCCACTTCATGCGTCATACCTTGTTTGAAGAACATGGTGTCAAAAATGGTAACTGCTTCAATTAATGCTCACATCACCCTACCACAGAATGAAGAAGATGATAATGAGATAGACATTTGGATATAACATATTCACAAAACCCACTAATTAATGATGTCCTGGCTAAAAATGTTTTACAAGTGGCCATAGACTGATACAACGTTAGTGAGTTGTTATGTATATATATAGGAGAAAAGATCAAACAACAGGAGGGAATGTTGAAAGATTTTATTATGTTTATGTTTAGAAGTACATTTCATTTAAGGTTTTCTAGATGTGTTTGCTCTTTTTTACTAGAGAAGTTACGTTGTGCAAGCTCAACAGGAAGTTACGTTGTGCAAGCTCAGCAGGAAGCCTGCACGCTGTGCAAGCTCTGCAGGAAGCCTGCACAGTTGTATGTTATCTCTTCCTGCATGTTTCTGAGACGCAAACATGCTTGAGTATAAATAAAGCCTGACCACTGCTCCAGGGTGTGTGAGTCTCCTTCGAGCTCTCACCCGTGTGCACGTTAATTTGTAAAACCTGTCTGAGTGTCATTTATTCCAATCTGAGTTGCATTACAGGAAAACTCCTCACATTTCAGTAAAGAAATTTACAACATTTGCAGATTGAAAATATAGAAATTTACAGTAAAAAACAAAAGAATGTGCAAATAACAATTTAGGAAGTGCTAATAAGAATGCATGCAGTGACGTGAAGCATTGCAGTCAAGTCCTACACCTTGTTCAGGGCCCGGACAGCGTGGGTTGGTGCTTCCTGCTTTAGCCTTTGTTTGTAAACAGGCATAAGGAAGGTGGCAGCATGGTCCGATTTTCCAAATGCCAGAAGACACTGTGCTTTGTAGCAGTCCTTGAACAGAGTGTAGAAGTGGTCTAATGTCTTAGTGCTCCTGGTGGGGCTGGTGATGTGCTGTTATAGGTTATGAAGTGTGTTTGAGATTTACTCTGTTAAAGTCTCCCATAATAGTAAGCACGGCAAAGTGAATGAAGTGCTTGTTGTTGTGTGACAGCCTCAGGTAGCTCAAATAAGGCAATGACCGCAGTGAATTCTTGAGAGAGATAGAAAGGGCAACTTTTAATAATCAAAAATTCCGGATTGGGCGAGCAAGAGCGTGTGAGTGGAGAATTGCTTGCTCTGTCCCACCATTTGTTGTTCGCCATCAGACAAGCTCTTTTCTGCCCTGACTCTGTTTTCTGTCCATGTGGTAAACCGAAAAGAAGTCTGCCAGCTGCAAGACGTAGTCCAGTATAGCTGGTTTTAGCCATGTCTCACTGAAGCAGAGGTTGCAGTCCCGGATGTCACTCTAGAATTAACTCTGGCCCTTAAGTCTTCAAGCTTGTTCTTGATGGACTGAACTTTGGGTAGCAGGATACTGGGCATGGGGGCATGATGTGCAAGGAGCCTGTAGCTTGTTACTGATGCCAGGTGCGTCCTTTGTTCTCTCTCAGGGTCCCCCTTGGCCAGGATGGGTCCAGAGTTAAACACGATGAATATTGTAGACCAAGAGAAACAAGAGTATCTCTACTATAGCAGATTTTTATGTTTTCCATATTGCCAGTGCAAGTTTAAGGCAGCTAGACCATAAAGTAACAAAAGTTAACAAAAAATTAAGAAGTTGGGTCATTGTTAAAATACCCCAATTCTTTGATCTTCAGGCTGTAATATTGTGTGTAATATTCCATTGATGGTCCTCTGTTATCTCCCCTCATCTACTAATCATCTACTAATCATCCGTCAGCTCTGTCTCCACCGGCAGCACCACACGTACCATATCCATCCTCCACAGGTGATGTTATATGATGTACAGTATTAATACACCTACTACTTGTTACTGTCGTGGTCCACAGCAGATAGCACTACAGAGGTCCAGCATACATGATGGATCCTCACACGGAAACTTGTGAAGATACTCTGACCTCCTGTAGCCAGCACACAGATATTCACCCCCATTAGTTTGTGTTAACAAAGGAGCACCTCTGCACAGCAGCCTCATCAGTGAAGGTGTGTAAAGGTGTGTTTGTGAAAACTGAGGAGTTTCAGCATGAAGAGAAACCGACTCAATCCAAAACCAGAGGAAAAAATCATGTTTGTCAATTAAAACCTTTGGATCCTTTGACATGTACATAATCTCAGCCTGCCCTGGTTACACGAGCATAGCTCGTGTGTGTCTGTGTGGGGTTTTCCTGTGACACCAGGGCTGGAGAGTAAGTGCTCTCTTTGTGTGCTCGTTCCCCGCTCCTTTGCCATGACTTCTCCCGCTGTCCATGGTGAATGTTTCCGCTCCCTTTGGTGTGTCGATATACAAACGTGTTCAGTTCACTCCAACCGTTTCTACGATTCTACTGAAACAACAGACCCTGCAGTGAGTATGACTCAAACGAGCAGCAAACACAAACACTTTCACTACACTGACTGAGTTTCTCACAAAAATCCAGCGTCGACTGAACCTCAGCAACGCTGTTAAGTAGTTCTCCTGATGAGTCTGTTCAGCAACAGGCGAGTGTGATTACTCCTCAGGTGTGGCTGGCTCCATGGTGGGAAAACTAAGGATTATTGGCAGGATATTCTTGAGTTGTCTGATGACATGGAGCAGAGGGAGACTGAAGCCCCCTCGGCCACATCTGGCAAGAAGTGAGAGGCTCAACATCCAGTCTTAGTCTTTTTCACTTATTTCAAGCAAAAATATCTTCTATTAAGTGAAAAAAATCTGTTAATGGAACAAGTGCATATTTTCCAGATTCCAATCTAAAAACAAATGCCGATATTTTAGTGAAATGTTACTCTTAAACTGATTTTGTCTTATTTTGTGTGTGATGAAATTATTGTGACTAGAAAAAAGTCAAATATACTTGGTAAGATTTTGTATTTTGGAAATTACACACAAAGCAGTAAGCTTGGTTCTTGGTATCCAGGTGCACTGTTTTAAAAAAAAAAAAATTATAATCACAGGTTAGATTTGTTTCCCTCTTCCAGATGTTTTTGACATTTTGTGTTTGTGTCCAGTTTGCGACATCATCAGGTTTAGATTAAATTTTTTTTACAGATAAATAACAACATCCCTCTGGCTGGACTCTAACCTGTGATTTAAATCAAAAGCTGACATGTTACTTCTGACAGCACCGAGCAGCTGAATGGATGTTTGAGTTTACCTGCATACATGGTGTTCACCTGTTTAACACCTGCCTGCTCAATAACATCATCTCACACAGAGGAACAAACAACAGGTTTATTTTTGAGGTGATTGTCGTGGAGTCACCACTTTATTTCTTAATCACTGAAACATTTTTTTTTTCTGGATGAAAATCTCAGTCAGCTCATTTGAGTTAAAGAGATAAACTTACACAACACTGACAAACTGTGTGTGTTCTCCATAACACCTGGTATTGATTACTGAATAATGTGATTGTCCAGTCTCAGACCATCACCAGGTAACGTGGGCATGTTTTCTGATTCAACAGCAGGTGTTAAACAGCTGACAGAGTTAACACCATGTTTGCAGGTGAACTGATGGACAAACTGACAAACCTGCAGAAGCAACATCTGGAACATGCAAACAGATCTAAGTGTCTTTGAAAACTCTTCAGCACAGGATTGCCTGTTGGGGGCTGAGGTAAGACATTTTGAATCAATTAACAAAGGCTAGTCTTGGAAGCTACATTTTGTATTTATAAATGATGTTTGCTATTCATTGGAAGGGGTAGATTTGGATCTATTAGTGTGTTGTGGATTTGGTCGATATGGTACGTTTCATTTGTACACAATATTACAGTTGCTGAGTAGGCATAACAAAGTGCAGTTTAAGTAGTTTATAGCTAAATGTTTGTCCCACGATCTTAAGGAGCTACACTGTAAGGTGATTCACTCCTTTCTCAAGATGGGGTTTGCCTGACTTTGTATTTACTATACTTTTAAGCTGCAGTTCTGATAACATGTGATTTTCTGTGTACTCAGACGCAAGGACCTGTCAGTACTGAAAACTTGGACATTATTGTCTCTGATATTCATCACCACCATCCCAACACTGGATACAAGTTGATACTGGGTCACTTAAGATCAAGGAAAATCTTTGTGAAAAGAATCTGTATAGTTTTGTCAAACAATAGTGTTAACATCCTATATATCAGCATGATTTTACATAGATAATGTTGATAGTTTAACGTCCATCCATCCTTTTCAGGGTCGCTGGAGCCTATCCCAGCTGTCATAGGGCGAGAGGCGGGGTACACCCTAGCCAGGTCGCCAGTCTGTAACAGGGCCAACACACAGGGACAGACAACCATTCGCACTCACATTCACTCGCACATTTACACCTAGTGGCAATTTGGATTATCCAATTAACCTATCCCCACAAGCTGCATGTCTTTGGACGGTGGGAGGAAGCCGGAGTACCCGGAGGGAACCCACGCAAACACGGGGAGAACATGCAAACTCCACACAGAAAGACCCCGGCTTGATGGTGGAATTGAACTCAGGACCTTCTTGCTGTGCGGCAACAGTGCTAACCACCGTGCCACCGTGCTGCCCCGCTCTGATTTATGTAGGACATAATTGATCAGTGATGTTCTCACAAAGTGTTTCCTGGTCCTCTTCCAAATGTGGTGTAAGCACCATCAGCACTTTTGTAGTTGAGCTGTCTTTGGTATCCTGTAACAACAGAGACACCATGATCGAGACATTGTTGCTATGGTGATGATTGGACTCCATTTGTTTATGTTTCACTTCCTGTTTGCTGAAGTGGATTTTCAGCTGTTTCCAAACCAAAGGCTTGTTTTAAAGAGACAGTTTAAATGGGATTAAGGGAACAACGTGTTTGCAGTTTCTATCCAACAACATCAGGCAGTTAAAGAGTTCATGTTCCTAACAGCTCAGCGCTCTGCAGCAGACACAGACTGGACTTTAAAATGAATGGGACCATCTGCAGACCAGGTCCAGCAGGTCTTCGTGTGTTTTGTATTTTGTTCTTTATTTATGCCTTGGTTCCTAGGTTGTTCTATTAAGATGTTCCTTATTTGATTACCCCTTGTGTCCTTCTCTGTGTATCTCTGAGCCCTCGTTTCCCCTCCTTGTGTTTTATTCCATGTTTTCCCCAGCCCGTTATGTCTGTGCTCTCCCTGTGCTCTCTCTCTTCCTGTCTGAACCTCTGTGTACTTCCTGTTTTACTTTGACAGTCTCTCGTCAGTATGCATCATGTTGTGTTCACTCCTGCCCTGTCTCCTCCCTGATGAATGAAACCATTCTGAACTGAGCTATTCGGGGAAGATCGATGCTGGTGCTGCAGTATACATCTTCCCACGTGTGTGCTCAATAAATCATTGTTTGACTTAATTCTTCTGGACCAGTGTTGTTTTGTGCCCTCCCTCAATATTTGAACTCGCGACACTCGTTACGATTATCTGTGTCAGCTGTGTTCCTTGTGTGCTCCCACTTCCCTCGTTATCCGTCTGTGTATTTATGTCCGCGTCTCCCTCAGTTCTGTGTCGCGTTCTCCCTCATGACTGTGTGCCCCTCCATGTGTTTCCTCGTGAGTCAGTTCCTTTAGAACTTCCCAGTTTAGTTTCATATTATTTTGCAGAGTGGCAGCCCTGCTTGGAAGTGTTTCCAGAACCTGGAGGCCAACAGGAGCTGATTCAAAGTTGCACAGAGCCCATTTACATGCAGCCTAAGTTATGTTTGTTTTGTTAGAATTGCCACATGTCCCCACATCACATGCAGCCAATCATAAAGTTACTCAAAATAGAGCCTCAAGGATTTACATTTGCACCATTTCATTGTTGTGATAGTTAAACTGAGTTATTAGGATAATGTCCTTTTCAAAATAGCCAAATAAACCTGCCATAAAAACAGGCATGTATCTGACTGTGTCAGCTAAGTTATTAGTTAGAGTTGTGCTGGAGACAGTGTTGAAAACATGTGGTCTTACAGGCTTAACATGACACAGTCTGTCAGCAGCCTACAGATGGTGTGTCGGGGTCTCAGGATCAGAGTTTACCAAAGATAGAGTCCTGTGCTGCTCACAAGCAGCACTTTGGTTTAACGAGGTCACTTCCTGCAGTGACCCTCAGCTTCTCTCCAAAGGAACCGTAACATGTGGGCTCCTCACCGTGATGATGATCCCAGACTGAGCTCCTTCAAGGACCTGATCATGTACTTATGACAACGTTTGTCTAAAGAGCACAAAGAGCTCAGCTGATAAACACATGAAGTGTAGGAAACGTCAGTCGCACTCTGAGGATGATTGTCAGCACGCTGGCAGCAACCAACCTGTGATTGGTCCTCCTGATGACCAGCAGGGTCATGTGACCGCTTTGCCTCAAGTTTCTCCCACTGTGTTTGGTGACCTGTTACCCACTGCCATGCTGGTTAATGTGACTTTACGTGATCACTGCTGTGTGTGTGTGTCTGTGTGTGTGTATCTGTGTGTGTGTGTGTGTCTGTGTGTGTCTGTGTGTGTGTGTCTGTGGTTCAAACCCTGTGAATAATGTGATGGTGTTTCTGTAAAGACTCTGAGCCTCTAAAATAGCTGTTTAGGCTGTTTAGGCTCCAACATTAGAGTCGGTGTGATGCTTCCAGTACAACAGCACTTCTGAGATCATCTGCAGAGGAATGGCTTATTTGAAGAGTTTCAGTCAGGTTTCAGAGCTCATCACAGCACAGAAACAGCTTTAGTGAAGGTTACAAATGATCTTCTTATGGCCTCTGACAGTGGACTCATCTCTGTGCTTGTCCTGCTAGACCTCAGTGCTGCGTTCGATACTGTTGACCATAATATCCTATTAGAGCGATTAGAACATGCTGTAGGTATTACAGGTACTGCACTGCAGTGGTTTGTATCATATCTATCTAATAGACTCCAATTTGTTCATGTAAATGGAGAGTCCTCTTCACCCACTAAGGTCAGTTATGGTGTTCCACAGGGTTCAGTGCTAGGACCAATTCTATTTACATTATACATGCTTCCCTTAGGCAGCATCATTAGAAGACATAGCATAAATTTTCACTGCTATGCAGATGACACGCAGCTCTATCTATCCATGAAGCCAGGTAACACACACCAATATGTTAAACTGCAGGAATGTCTTAAAGACATAAAGACCTGGATGGCCGCTAACTTTCTGCTTCTTAATTCAGATAAAACTGAGGTTATTGTACTTGGCCCTGAAAATCTTAGAAATATGGTATCTAACCAGATTCTTACTCTGGATGGCATTACCTTGGCCTCCAGTAATGCTGTGAGGAACCTTGGAGTCATTTTTGACCAGGACATGTCCTTCAACGCACATGTTAAACAAATATGTAAGACTGCTTTCTTCCATTTGCGCAACATCTCTAAAATTAGAAATATCCTGTCTCAGAGTGACGCTGAAAAACTAGTTCATGCATTTATTACTTCCAGGCTGGACTACTGTAATTCTTTATTATCAGGAAGTCCTAAAAACTCCCTGAAAAGCCTTCAGCTAATCCAAAATGCTGCAGCAAGAGTCCTGACAGGGACTAGAAAGAGAGAGCAGATTTCTCCTGTTTTGGCTTCCCTTCATTGGCTTCCTGTTAAATCCAGAATTCAAAATCCTGCTCCTCACATACAAGGTCTTAAATAATCAGGCCCCATCTTATCTTAATAACCTTGTAGTACCATATCACCCTATTAGAGCACTTCGCTCTCGCTCTGCAGGCCTACTTGTTGTTCCTAGAGTATTTAAAAGTAGAATGGGAGGCAGAGCCTTCAGTTTTCAGCCCCCTCTTCTGTGGAACCAGCTTCCAGTTTGGATTCGGGAGACAGACACTATCTCTACTTTCAAGATTAGGCTTAAAACTTTCCTTTTTGCTAAAGCATATAGTTAGGGCTGGACCAGGTGACCCTGAATCCTCCCTTAGTTATGCTGCAATAGACGTAGGCTGCCGGGGATTCCCATGATGCATTGAGTTTTTCCTTTCCAGCCACTCACTATGTGTTAATAGACCTCTCTGCATCGAATCATATCTGTTATTAATCTCTTTCTCTCTTCCACAGCATGTCTTTATCCTGTCTTACTTCTCTCACCCCAACCAGTCGCAGCAGATGGCCCCGCCCCTCCCTGAGCCTGGTTCTGCCGGAGGTTTCTTCCTGTTAAAAGGGAGTTTTTCCTTCCCACTGTCGCCAAAGTGCTTGCTCATAGGGGGTCATATGATTGTTGGGGTTTTCTCTGTATTTATTATTGTGCTATCTACTGTACAATATAAAGCGCCTTGAGGCGACTTTTGTTGTGATTTGGCGCTATATAAATAAAATTTAATTGAATTGAATTGAGTGTGTGTGTTTGCCTCTCAGACTAACTCCACCCTGACATGCAGAAGATGGAGGAAGGGGACGGAGCAGCAGCTGCAGCATCCAGCTGTGCGTCTGTGAGGAGGGACTGGTTTACACAAACACCTCCACGTTACAGTCATGGACCTGCAGCAATAATGTAAGAACACCACTAACTTTATTAGTCATTTAAACGTAACCATGACAGAATCACTGATATGTGATTGGCTCAAACTGTTTGTTCTGAGTTTGATTTCTTATTGTTTTCTTGCTGAGATCTCTGTCAGTTTAAGTGAAGTCAGTGCAGCAGAATAAGAAGAGCTGAGAACAAACTGAGTTAATTCACTTAGACTTCATTCACATCACAGACAGAAAAACTGGCTGATGATTGGCTGACCTGTCAGCGTTATGAGGCAGACACAATATCACAGAGTGATCAGCTGATCATATGGCTGTCAGAGAGGACTGATGCTTGTGTTTGCAGAGGTCAGAGGTCACAGTCTCCAGTGTCCAGCTGTGTGTCTGTGAGGAGTGACGTGTCCAGAGAAAGACCTCCAAACTTCAGTCATGAACCTGCACCAACAATGTTCTTCTGTCATGGAGCTCAGCTGACCATGTAAGAGAGCTGCTGACTCACAGAGTTCAAAGGTTGTTTGCATTTGGGAGCCAGTTCACCTGGTTGAGCAGGTGACCATATATCACAGGTTTGATTCCCACCATGGGCCTCTTGCTGTGTGTCCTCCCTCACTGTCCCTGTCCTCTTTCCTGTCTGAAAGGTCCTCACTGTCCTCTCAGAAAAAGGCAAAAGAGGATGTTGAAAAGTCTGTTCTGCAACTGAGATCAGAACATTTTGCTCAGGTTCTTCCTTTTATTTAAAAACTGTTTTTTCCCAAATAAATCTTAGACCAGTCCACAGTCACAGTTATGTTCTTCTACAACAAGGTTAGAGTGTTTTATGAAGTCACATTTTTGTGTAAGTTTAAATTTTTTACCTTTGTGCTGTGCAGCAGGGCTGCATGTAAGAGAGCTGCTGATTCATTTATGGTTGTGTTTTTAAGTCTGAGACTACTTTACAATCTCTGTATTTATACAATAATATGATTTAAATCTTCATCAGATGTTCACAGAAATCCTAAAAGCAGAGAAAGACAAGGATAAAGCAAGTGAGAGAAGAATATTAGGCTTTGTTTTCAAATAAATGATCCAGAATCTCATCTCTGCTTTTTGCGGATGATGTGGTTCTGTTGGCTTCATCGGGTGAAGGCCTCCAGCTCGCACTGGAACGGTTCGCAGCCGAGTGTGAAACAGCAGGAATGAGGATCAGCACCTCCAAATCTGAGGCCATGGTTCTCAGCCGGAAAAGGGTGGAGTGACCACTCCGGGTTGGGGATGAGTTCCTGCCCCAAGTGGAAGAGTTCAAGTATCTCGGGGTCTTGTTCGCGAGTGATGGGAGAAGGGAGCCGGAGATCGACAGACGGATTGGTGCTGCGGCTGCAGTGATGCGGACGCTGCACCGGTCCGTCGTGCTGAAGAGGGAGCTGAGTGTAAAAGCAAAGCTCTCAATTTACCGGTCGATCTACGTCCCTACCCTCACCTATGGCCACGAGCTGTGGGTAGTGACCGAAAGAACGAGATCGCGGATACAAGCGGCAGAAATGAGCTTCCTCCGAAGGGTGGCTGGCCTCTCCCTTAGAGATAGGGTGAGAAGTTCGGCCATCCGGGAGGGGCTCAGAGTAGAGCCGCTGCTCCTCCACATCGAAAGGAGCCAGTTGAGGTGGTTCGGGCATCTGACAAGGATGCCTCCTGGGCGCCTCCTGGGTGAGGTGTTCCGGGCATTTCCCACTGGGAGGAGGCCCCGGGGCAGACCCAGGACACACTGGAGAGATTATATCTCTCGGCTGGCCTGGGAACGCCTTGGTGTTCCCCCGGATAAGCTGGAGGAGGTGGCTGGGGAGAGGGAGGTCTGGGCTTCTCTGCTTAGGCTGCTGCCCCCGCGACCCGGCCCCGGATAAAGCGGATGAAGATGGATGGATGGATGGATGGATGGATGATCCATAATAAAACCTACTGTTACATTTATATTTGAGTTGCTTTTATCTTTATGAGAACATATTTGTGGAAGTGTGTTATCAAAGAAGGATACTCAGGTCTTACATCCTGGTCCAGGGGACAGGAGCACAACATTAAAAGGAAGCTGACTTTGGTGCACCTTACTGTTTTTCTTAGGCGCACCAGCACCAACGTTAGGCGCACCCAAATTTTTCAACCGCATCGCTTAACACCGCAGTTTTACATGTGCACATTTTTTTAATTGCTGTCCATACAGACAACATTGATTTAAAAATGATTCACTAACAATCTTGTCAACACAAAGTTCTTTATTTGGAGCACATTTCTACAAGAAAGATAAGTTAGTGAAAAACTGCTTGTGCTTAAAGTGCTTTGGCACTCTTTGGTAATATTGTAGAAGATGTTAAACTTAATCATCACGTCGGCTCCTCTGACGACCTGTTTGCTGCTGCCTGCTGCTGAAAGGCAGCGGGGAGAGGGGACACTTGGGCAGTGCATTTATCGCAGCATATGATGTGTTGATTTGATTCAGTTTTGCCTCAGACAGTCTGAAATATTATCATTCTGATCATTTATCAGTGCTGACACTGTGAGACTTCATCAGAGGTGTGAGCATCACAGCAGATGTGTCAAAGTAACAGAGGAGAAAAACATTCATGACGATGTTCATTAAATGTGAAGCGTAGTTTGGATCTTCTTTTGCTGACTGGTTCAGTGAATTTTGGTTGGAGACAAAACCTGCAGCTCAGAATCAGCACAAAAGAAGACGTAAACACAAAGCACAGTGACTTTGTTGAAATAAATGGATTACACGGCGGTACTTTCCTGTTTCATATTGTGGCAGGTCAGGACTGTTTGGGTTTTATTTGACAGCTGTGTTCTGTTGTTCCAGGCGCCAGCGTTACGGTTGCCATGGTTACAGGGTGACGCTATCTCTCTGCGTGCTTCCTGGGTGAGAGAGCGCCTTTTTGTTGTTGCTGTGCTAAGCTAATAGGCAGTGTCGCTATCCGATCCGTACCGGAAACCCGATCCGTACCCCGCATGCGCAAATCTTACGTCACTTCCTCTGTTTGCCAGCATTGCGACATTCAATATATTGAATAATACGGTTAGCGCCCAGTTAGCTCCTAGCATTTCTCAACAGCTCTGCCTCCTTTTCGACTACCGGGACATTTAAACAATGGATAATCCGTATACAAACAAATTCATGCTTTTGTCCTCAGAGAAAAGAGAGAGCGTTCCCCGATTGAACAACAAGTGAGAGAAGAATATTAGACTTGTTTTCAAATAAATGATCCAGAATCTCATCTCTGCTTTTTGCGGATGATGTGGTTCTGTTGGCTTCATCGGGTGAAGACCTCCAGCTCGCACTGGAACGGTTCGCAGCCGAGTGTGAAACAGCAGGAATGAGGATCAGCACCTCCAAATCTGAGGCCATGGTTCTCAGCCGGAAAAGGGTGGAGTGCCCACTCCGGGTCGGGGATGAGTTCCTGCCCCAAGTGGAAGAGTTCAAGTATTTCGGGGTATTGTTTGCGAGTGATGGGAGAAGGGAGCGGGAGATCGACAGACGGATTGGTGCTGCGGCTGCAGTGATGCGGAGGCTGCACCGGTCCGTCGTGGTGAAGAGGGAGCTGAGTGTAAAAGCAAAGCTCTCAATTTACCGGTCGACCTATGTTCCTACCCTCACCTATGGCCACGAGCTGTGGGTAGTGACCGAAAGAACGAGATCGTGGATACAAGCGGCAGAAATGAGCTTCCTCCGAAGGGTGGCTGGCCTCTCCCTTAGAGATAGGGTGAGAAGTTCGGCCATCCGGGAGGGGCTAGAGTAGAGCCGCTGCTCCTCCACATCGAAAGGAGCCAGTTGAGATGGTTCGGGCATCTGACAAGGATGCCTCCTGGGCGCCTCCTGGGTGAGGTGTTCCGGGCATGTCCCACCGGGAGGAGGCCCCGGGGCAGACCCAGGGAGAGCGTTCAGGGAACAGAGAGCGTTCCCCGATTGAACAACAGCACCGTAAAATAAGAAGTTAATTACAGAGTTAATAATACAGACTTTGTAATATGTCACGTGAAGATTCATCAGCCAGATGAAGTGTTTACTGACAATTGACAGTGATAGCGGACATCATCATCACTATTCCAATCAATCCTCTCCACACAGACGAGCATAAACACACTCGTCTATCACTAAATCAAATTTAACACGCATTTGTAATGACGCTAATTCAGTTTACAATAGGGTTCATTCGCTCGGTCAGCAGGTGGCAGTTGTCCACATAGGAGGCGGTGTGGACAGAGTCACAGATGTTCTTGTGGGTGTCTTTGTGCTCCTTCGCATGTCTCTGCATGGAGAAAATAGCACAACAGGGGCTACATGTATCCTCGTACACTGGGGAGTAAACTGCTATTAAACGAACAGAAGAAGAAGAAAACCCCTGCACATGCGCGGTACGGATCGGGTAGACCCGATTTGTAATGTCCGACTTTGCACATGCGCAGTAAGGATCGGGGAGTCCTGATCCGTAACTCTTTTTATTTTTCGTTTTTGTCTACATTATATTAAATGTTTCATTATTGGAAACATTTTAAGAGATACTTATTATTCTTAACATCTCAACAGATACCCTGACCCTTAACTATCGTAATGCGCTTCGACCGGAAGTAGACACCTTTCGCGCATGCGGGGTACGGATCGGGTTTCCGGTACGGATCGGGCAGTGACAGGCAGAATGCTACAGCTATAGCCCTAAAGCATGTAGCCTCATGGGCAGTGTAGCCCATGCTGCAGGGAGAATGGACTGCCATACACGTTATGTGTCTGTGAGCGTGAGGAGGGAGAAAAAGGAGAGTGGAAAAGTAGAACTGTCACCGAGCAGAAACGGGAGCTGGAAGCATGTAAATATAAATGTAATGTAAACTATAAATAGTTGTAAAAAGTTGAATCACATGAATAGTTCGTTACCAGGCGTCTGGAGAACTTCAGGACATGTTGAGGAGCTAATTTAGCCATTTAAATCAGCTGTGTTGGTTCGAGGACACATCTAAAACCTGCAGGGACACCGGCCCTCGTGGACTGAGATTGCCCACCCCTGTATCTAGCCTCTGAGGTCAGTGCTTCACTAAACTGTGACAGATTAGGGTTGAAAGAACATAAGACAAGAATGTCTGAGTTTGTTCATCCTGAGTTCAGGGAAAATTGGTGTTTCTGTTCCAAAAAGAGACTTCACTCCAACCCTGTTTACTGGTTTTCTTCAACAAACTGAGTTTGTGTCTGACTCCTCCCTCCTGCTGCAGCTGAACCAGCTGACTGACGCTCCGAGTCATAAATTCAAAGCTCAGAGGAGAGACTTCATCTGCAGAAGTTTGTTTATACAAAAACTAAATCCTGTTAAACATTAGTGTGCTGCATTTATTTTTCATTTGTATTTATTTTACATTTCAGTCACTCGGTGTGTGAGTATGGAACACCAGGACTGCCATAATGAATTAATTAAATACACCATTAAATAATGAATTAAATGTGGCAATAATTAATTAAAATTGGAAATAATTAATTACATAAATATTTATGACACGTTTAATTAATTAATTATTGGCACATTTAATGAATTATTGACACATTTAATTAATTAATAACACATTTAAATAATTATTGACAGTTTTAATTAATTATTTAATGATTTATTTATTTAATTCATTTTGGCACTTTTGTCCCCTTCATGTCTCGCCCTGAAATAATTTTATCTTTCAGCCTCACCCATCAAACTAAGTGGGCGGGGTTAACGCTGCCATGCAGCTTCTCTAACATTTGATTGGTTGCCGTGCAAAGTAAGTCAAAACAGGTCGATCCTAGATAATCGATTGCTTGTGTAGACTTGGGGCAGCCAGGTATCCCAGAATGTATTTCAAATCAAAGGCAGCAATGGTGGTGGTGTAAAGTTTTAAAATACCCTGTTTTTCTGTCACCAACTACACTTTTAATAGTGTTTGAGCCGCGAATGTCGCAGCGTAATCTTCACATGTCTGGTCAGGTTGTCAACATAGAACATGTTTACAAAAGTGCTCAGATGTTTTCAGAGATTTCACTGCTCTGCTAACAGTCAGCTGACAGAGTGCACCGAGCTCACAGCCCCGGTGTTCCAGCTTGGGGGGGGGGGGGTTACGTTAACCGGTTTGTTTACGTATTCCACTCTCCGTGTTCCACATGTTGCATTCGCAGATTCTCATTTTCGCCGTACGATCGTCTCTTTCCGCCTGGTCTTGTGTGTCTGTGCTTCTGTAACATAAAGAATGAGCTGACATTTTTCTAATGACACCGGCGATCAGCTCAACAGGTCCTCAGTTTACCTGCATGGATCCGCCTCCTCATCTGTCAGCTGTTTAACACCTGCTGCTAATTGAAGAAACACGCCCACGTTACCTGGTGATAGTCACAGTTTAACTGGGCAGCCGGTGCTCGATATAACGCAATGTCAGCGCATTTTTCTGCACAAGATAAGTAAATATAGTATTTTTCCCGAGCGCAGAGCTGCTGGAGCTCATTTCCTTACAGAGCACTTTATAGGCGAACCCACTTTATCAGCGGCTGATGTCCAATCACCGCACACAGCTTTGAAACCTCACCTGAGTTTTACCTCTCAGTGGTTAAACGCTGGACTTAATTCACTCAGGTTCTGTCTGTCGGGTCATGTTTACTTCGCTGTTTTATTTACAACTGAACAAATCGGTTTGGCTGAGGTTAAAGTTACGTTTCATAACTGCATAGTTTTACAGACGTTTAATGGTTCACTGGCACATGTGTTAGACTGAACTATTTGCTTTTCTTTATCTGGTGTGTTTTGGATTTAACAGTGAATTTTGAGATTAAACTGACTTTTAAAATGTTTTTATACAAAGAGGAAAGAGAAGGCACATTTCCACCGAGAGGAGCAGAGTTTGCAACAGCATGTTCATAATGCAGACTGCAACCTGGACAGAAATATTATATCATCTGTTTTTTAATAGTTATTCAACTGTAATCTAAGCACCAGCTGTCTGTTAGAATTTTTAGAGTTTACTTAACTGAAAATAAACTAGGTTAACATATAATTTATACTTTTTCTTTTTCTTTTCCGGTCATGTTATGTTTAACTGTCAAAGGTTTGTTACAAACTATGAAACACATCGTGCAGACTTCTGGATGTTAAAAGAAAACTAATACTGCTCATGAATGAGACTAAAGGCAGGAAGGTGTCCTTTAAAACTAAACATGTTAGTAGGACCTCCCTATTTACATCATAGTTTATGATACAGCAGGTGTATTTCAGTAATAGCCTACTTATTTCAGTGTAGTGGTGAACAGTCACACAGCTCACGTGGGCATTATCTGTGATACTCCTTAACTATAATTTATCCAAGTTAACTTCAGTTAACCATTCAGACAGTTCTTTTGCAATGAAAAACATAAACACCCATGCTGCTGGTAGGTTTGCGCTGTGCCAGCTGTTTAAATTACAGCTGCTTATGCAGTAACCATGGTAACCACGGACTCTGAGCGGCTGGATCTACGCAGGTCAGACAACAATTTTACATATATGATCTTAAAACAGGACACAGCCACTGTACGTGCTGGCCTCATATCACATGTGTGCGTAGACTGAGTCTATGTTTGACGTTTGTTTATATCTAATCTTCCTCTCAAACATTTAAACAGCAGCGAGTCTGCAGCTGAGAGAATACAAACTCAAATTGTCGGAACAGGTTCGATCGTGTATTCATTTGGTAATTTATTAAATGTATAACTATTATTCTAATCTGCTGATGAAAATGCAGATAACACAGATCACGAACACCTGTTCAACCAGTCACTTTCATTCCACTTTGATCTGCGACAAACTGACGGTTCATCTCTGTTACAGTGTTGCGTTAGCCTACTATATTTGTGTGTTCTTTATATTGTAGATTTTCAGGTCTCTGGAATAGTTGGCAGTAATAAGGATGATTTTCTGTAAAATCATATAGATATGACCCGTGAATTATACGTAGATGACCATTAGATTAGTCAGCTGTGAAACTCTGTGTTAACTCAGAGAGCTGAAGATATCGTGGATAAGCTGACCTCGCTCAGTGGTGTACAGGGCCATTTACCCTCATGATTAAGGCTACGTCCACACGTACCCGGGTATTTTTGAAAACGCAGATTTTTCTATGCGTTTGCACCTTTCGTCCACACGTAAACGGCGTTTTCAGTCTCTGAAAACAGAGATTTTTAAAAACGCCTGCCAGAGTGAATATTTTCAAAAACTCTGTTTTTGCATTTACGTGTGGACAAGGAAAACGGAGAAAACACAGCGTCAAAGGTGTGCGCCTTTTTTGACATCACACTGTGCGCCACGTTATTATTTCGGTTTAATAAATTTCTACAATAACGTTACTGTTAATTGTACTCTCGGCAGTGTTTAAATGCTTACATATACACACACAGTTACTGTCCCTCCACACATACCACTCGGTTCTGCTTCTGCGCCCCATCTTTGTTTACTATTTCCCACCGAGGCTTGTAGACTTCTGATTGGCCAACATTTCTACACGGTTAGGACTATATCGCCACCTGTTGCTTTGGCATGCTCCTAGCAGCGTTTTCCTTCATTTCTGCGTTTACGTGTGGACGGGATTATTTTTTAAAACGAAAACGGATAATCTCCGTTTTCAAAAATACCCGTGTACGTGTGGACATAGCCTAATACTCACAATTAAAATATTAGTCGAACATCATGAAGTCTGTATGTGTTTCATAGTGTCGAACAACCTTTGTAAAGTTAAAGATAGCAGTTACTACATGACGGAAACACCAACGTTATTTCTTTTATGCGTTTATACGCAGGTCACAATGATTACTGAACAAAAACCCAAAGATCAGATGTTAAATGAATTTATTTGCTCTCTCTCCTCCTTAAACATTTTTTTTAATGTTAGTTATAATTCAGAATTTGCGACTGGAACAGGTATGACACATACAAACATCAGGAAATAAAAACCCGATAAATATAACCTCAGTAAATGAAGTCAGTGTACTGCGGGGGTTATGGCAGCTGAGTACCGGGGCCTGTGCTTTGTCGGCGGTAATAACATCTCGATTGCTTTCAAGGCAAGCGGGTCTATCCCACGCTTTGCAGTAAGACTGGGCAGGGCAGACATCTCCGAAATCATCGAAGCACTTTTGCAAAGAGGCTCTATCTTGACAAACCGACCAGAAATCTGAAGATTAAACCACTACATTCTCGGCTAAAAAAAAAAATGAAAACGGTATTTGGTGACACACAAACAGGGTGTTTCAAACGTCTTGATGCATTCTCAATCATCCAGGAAAGTAAATCTCCAAAAAGTTGAACCTGTTCATCTGGATGTAGCGTTTTGTGGGAGAAACGTTTCGTCAGTCATCCAAGTGACTTCTTCAGTCTCAGCTGACTGCAGGTTTCCCCAACCTTATAAACAGTACATTTGCATAATGACTGAAACCAGCCCACTGAAGGAACAATGGGTTGTGAGGTCAGTTCCTTCATCATAATTATGCAAATTCCCATGACCATTGATCAACAATCACTGACCAAAACCCACTGATCAAAGACCACTGATCAATGGCCATGAGTCCCATTCACAGAGAGTTGGGGAATGGCTGCAATCACAGCATTGTAAGATGGTGAAAGATGTGCCCTTAGGCCCCCTCCTCGATTCAGAGATGGTCTTTCCCTTTTCACGTAAATGGCCTCCTTGACTCCGCGCTCAAACCAGCGTTCCTCCCTGTCCAGGATGTGTACATGCTCATCCTTGAAAGAGTGTCCACTGGCCTGTAGGTGTAAATAGACTGCAGAGTCCTGGCCTATCTTGGACACTGTGGCTCCCTTAAAGACTAAACGCTTCAAACCTAACCGCCAACCCTGGTTGAATGAATCTACCCACATTTTGACATGAATGTCACAGAGCTGAAAGGACATGGAAAACAGACAAACTCCAGATTTCCTTGGACATTCTGCAGAACAGCGATTTGAAATATCAGAAGGCTGTTAAATTTGCAAAGGCTTCTTTCCTGTCAGAAATCATCGCGACTAATAGCCACATGCCCCACATTCTGTTTAGGATTTTTTTTAAAAAATGTCTTTTTATTAAAAGCCTTCTTTCTTTATACATACAGTATAGACAAAAACAGAAAAAAAATGATAACAGATTATCTGTACATTTGGGCTAATTATCCCCTACACTTAAGGATATGAAATAAAAGAAGAAAAAAGGGGGGAATACAGAAAAAGAGAAATATAAACAAGTTGAAAAGTTTTGACGGAAAGCCATCCAGACCTCGACACTTGCCAGATTGCATTGAAGCTATAGCTAAGGAAACTTCTGACTGCGTATGTGGCCTCAACAATAAAGAAAAATAATTAAACCATACAACTCAACCCTCTCAGACTAGACAAAAAATCTCAGAATAAATCACATCAGCATTTATTACTGAAATCCTCTCACAATTAATGTTTTTATTCATACAGAAAACCTTCCCCTCGAACAAATCACGCTTCAGGCACACCACAACAGCTCCGACTGCCACAGTTCATCGAAGATACATCAAACAGTAGAAATCAGTTAATCAAAATTCTCCAAAGAAATTCAAAGCTTCTTATATCATATTTTAACACACATAATGCAGTACATGAAAACCAGCAGGTTCAGCAATGTTCACCATGGTTCAGCAGAATAACCAACAACAATTTAAGCGCAATTCAAACACCATTCATTCCTTTATTTCATCACATATTCTCAACACACTTCCAGCTTTCCAAACAATGCCCACTTAAGAATTTTCTTTACAAACAACAACTTATTTTATTTTACATAGACGTCCTACAATTATAACAACAAGCAGAAGGATCCCCGACATACTTAACACAAAACCCTACACAATTTCGGCAAATTTAACAACCTTTTCACCTAAGGTTTAACATTTTCACCAATTAACCAGTATCAGCCCCGGGCTGTGGCCTGATTTCTAAAACTCTAAGTCAATTTAAAACCGATAACCAACCCAAACTTCACCCGAAGCTCTATTGTAGGTGTCTGAGGGGTCTGACAGAATGTTTTTGCCATTATGTAATCTGTAACTTCCACATTGTATGCTGATCAGTGTAATTTTCACTGATTAAACTGTAGTAGAGACGAGCAAACAGATTGGCAGATCTGAGAAGGAAAACCTGTGTTATGAGAATGATTTTAACCTTTTATACATGATTGCATTTGAGCATATTAAAGAGCTGTGGCTCCTGGTCAAGTGAAGGTCAGAAACTCTTGGTGGGCGTTATGATCTGCCAATACACGGTGAGGAGGACAGGAGCTCTGAAAGGAATTGCAACACACCTGCTTACATGACATACGCCTGGAGTTATTTTTATCTTTTATTACTTATATTCTTTAGAGCTAAGATTTAAGTTTGTATCATTTATCACTTATATCCTTTGAAGTAAGTTTTAAGTTTCATTTATGTTTATTTTAAGTAAGTTCCTTCATGGTTTGAGTATCATCATTTGAGTGTGACATTTAGTCTAGAAGCCACACATAGTTCAGCTGTGTATGAGCGCAGGCCTTATGTCTGGCTTGGGCGAGAGGTGTGAGGTGAGCCGGGGAGCAGGAGAGGTCATGACACATACATAGCACACACACACACTCACGCACACACCTTTGTCTGTTTTTGCAAAAGAGGGGGCTTTGTTGTCTTACCCCTATAAAACCTTTGTCTAATTATTTTAAGTTCAGTTCAATCGCTGACCTTGCCCAGCGTTGAGCTCCACGCGTGTAAACAATAAATCTTCGCTTTGATCATACCTTCTGGACCAGTGTCATCATTTGATGTTGAGAACCTCCGTACTCTTTTCTCCAATTTTTGAACCTTAACATTTGGGGGCTCGTTCCGGTGGTTGGAGAGAAGAGAAGACCAGTGGAGGTGTTGGACGGGGTCCGAGGTGGTCAGGCGGACAGACGGTAATCAGTGGTGGAAGTGAGGGGACATTCGCCGGCGAATTAAAAAAGGTAAGACACTACCTGTTGAAGTGAATTTCCAAAAGGTGTCAAATTGGAGATGACAAATTAAAGTCTACTCACTGAAATTACTGATGAATGTCTGTTGTGATTTTGGTTTTGAGTTTAGTGAAAATCTCATGAGAATTGAAATTGAAATAAGGATAATGAAAGTAATAAAGTACAGTACTGAGAGAATTAAAGCAGTTGGAGCTGCTAATTTAGTGTGGTAGGGAATTTGGTCATTTTGTGGGTTGGAGCCCTATTGGTTATGGACTCTATTTTGTGATGGTCATTTTGTGGGTTGGAGCCCCTATGTCCACAAGGATAGGTCTGCCTGATTCTTACTCCTGTTTGGGAGTGTAGAGGGTTAGTTCAAATTATTATAAATTTTTCTAGGACGACAACGGCGTCTGTTAAGAAGCGCATTTTTCTCCTTGGTAACGCTTGCACATGGGCAGGACGCTGACCCATGACCTACCGTTGAGTAGGGATAGTACGGTATAGCAGCCGAGAAGGACTTGGGAAGCTTCAAAATTGCTAGGGGATCGATTGAATCCCCTATTTGCGCTTTTTTGGCTACTGGTAAATTAAAATTAGGGGTAGAAATTTGGACGGAACGGTTGGAGCTGGTCCGGTGAATTGGTCGTAAAAAAGTCAGAGACTTTATCGGTTGGAGGCGTCATGTGAAAGTTATCGAAATTGGTAGGACTTGAGAGGCCTGAAATCTGTGCAGTGTAATGATAAGACGTCTGTGTAAATATAAGAATAAGAGATCTTTGTGTGACATCAGTCTCTGTGTCAAGCAATGCACTGGCTGTTGACTTGTATTTTTAGATGCTGTGTTCATGTAAATGAGAAGCGGTGACGCGCATAGTGATTGTTGCTTTCGGTTTCGAGCTTTGTAACTAATGCCTGAAAATTTTGCGAAATGCCTGTAACTAAGAGGTTGGATTTGTTTATTACGAGAGGATAAATAGAGTTTGAATTAATTGCGGTGAATGTGTGATCAGTGACTGAGTCTAAGGGTCACAGTTAAGTGTATGAGTGCGCGATGAGTCTGACTGAGTGAGAGAATGCTGCAGGTCTGCGAGTTATTTTTAGAGAACCTGTGTTTATGTAAATGAAGTGGCTGCTACTGTGAGTGCACAAAGGGGTTTTAACAGCTGTTTAATAAAGAACGTGGCTGCGAAATCCCTAGAGTGTTGGGGATTCTATAGAAACTGTTACGTATTGCTGAATGCCTGTATTTAAGACGCTGGTTTTGTTCATTACAAGTTTGGGAGTAAAGCTTTAATTTTTGACAGGAGTGTATGACTATTTGCTGAGTTTTGAGATAGAATATATAAACTGTGATTTGATTTTTCTTAGATAAGAGGGATGTTTGTTTCTGGATCTTGTCAGATTGAATATTCACGTACAGGGAGGGTTATTCATATGACATGCATTTGTTGGGCTGAAACGCTGGAGAACCAGTATGGTTTTACAGTGTCTGCAGAAATAAGACGGTCAGAGTTATTTAGCTTTCTGTTTCGTAGTTTCCTGATATTCCGGTGCTTGGAAAAATACATTGAGAGACATGAAAGGGACCCACGTGAAGCTGCCAGTGCGTTTTTCTTGTTCTGCGAACGTGCCTTTAGTTCCTTTGACATAGAGTACCAGTGGACTGGGTAACGGACGGTGACTTTGCGAGTATATGCAAATGAGCTGGCTGCTGTGAAACGCACAAGGATTCCTGTTTTGGTTTAAAGTGTTTTTGAGGTCATAAGCATGATTTACACATATTGTTAACTGACTGTAAATATGACGTTGTTTGGTTTGTTATGGGGATATTCACGGGGCTTTATTTTATTGCTGTGATGATGTAATTGATGAGCTGGGTTTGGAATATTGTTATTGTGATGCAAAGCGGGATGTTTTGAAGCTGAAACTGTTTTAATTTAGATAATATATAGCTGGTGATATTGACATTTGAGTTCTCTTGTGTTTTTTACCTGAGGCTTAAATAAACAAATAAGCACCTCTGAGAAACCCGGCCAAATTTTACTGTGCATAATAACACATGGTACATTTAGGTATAACTCACTGCGCCCTATGTTATGGTTATAGGACTGATTATAAAAAAAAATTGATGAACTTTTGAGATTAAATTGTGGAGAGAAGACAAAGTACACAAAATTTAATCGGACGATTTGAGTTTGTTAAGCACATGGCCATATAGTAATGTCGAGCTGTAGCATGCTGACATATCAGTAGAGAACTGTTAAAGATGAATGAGCTGTCTTGACCCAGAGAAAATGGAGTGGTCGTCCTGTTAGGATCGAATGATGCTCCGGCTCGGTGGTCAAGTTCAGACATAAGCCTTAAGCAATCATGAGCCACTAATAAGCGTGACAGAGTAACAGATATAAAATTACAGGATTGAGTTTTAAAAAGATCACAGTGAAATGAGCACGCAATAAAGTGGACTTATCAGGAGTAAAGAATTATACAATAGAGGGGAGTTGGTGTTAATTTACCAGTAAAAAAAAAAAAAAAAAAAAAAAAAGGAAACGGGTTGGTTGAAATAAAAAGGTTTATAATTGAACGGTGTTAATCTGGACTTGAGGTTTACATAGGGGACAGTCAGCTGGAAAATAACCGAAATGCTGTTGGAGGCGTTCTGTAAAGTGGATATTTGGCTTGTGGAAGGGGTCTTTGAAGTAAACTGTGTTTGCCATGGAGAAACGGCGGACGCCCCGTATGATTTGTCCATATGTGCAGAAGTTGAGTTAGATGATTTGGAGGAGTATGTAAATAAATGTTTGCTATTGTTTACGGGATTAATGGAATTGGCGGACAATGAAGATAACCCGGGGTGGGTGCCATCTAACGCGGCGGCGTTTCTTTTTTCCCTGGTAGAAGCGGCGGAGACGGGTTCCGATTTTGACATGCTGGTATGAGGGTGTGTTACGGCGGAACCCGGGTCAGAACAAATGAAGTGTGTTGTGATGAACGGGTGGCCAAGTCACTGATGGCTTATGTCAAGTTGGGTTAAACTTTGTGTGTCGCCAAGCAGGAGAAGACGAGGAAGCGGCTGTCAGAGGGGTGAGACGGGTTGTGGAAACTGAAAGGGAAGTACAACAGAGTAACCCAGAAGGAGGAGTCAGAAACGTCACTGGAGGAGGTAAGTGAGTGTGTGACAAAATGGGTGACAGGGCGACCTCTGGTGAAACAAAAGGGTATAAGCCCTTGAAGGCTCAAGTTGAGCAGCTTAAGAGAGCTATTCGACTGGCTAATACTGGAGCATTAAAAGCGGCCGAAAAAGAATGTCAGGTTATGGAGCTTGAGGTAAGTAAGCTCATCACATCTCAACAAAAGAAATTAAGTGATGAAATAGCTCTGAGCTTGGTGTTCCAAACCGAAGGAGAAAGATGTGATGAACAACTGAAGCAACTGGAAGAGGAGTCTGCAGGTCATTCAGTGAAAAGAAAGACAAAAGCAGCAATGAAAAATCTTAGAGAAGTGCATGACAAGTGTTCTAAGTGGCTGTTTTTGTGGAATGCTGCAAAATCTTGGATAAAGGAGGATGACACGGCCAAAGCAGGGGACATGGTGAGTATAATGGCCTCAGTTAAACAACTAAAAGAGGAAAATAAGAAGTTGGAAGATCAAATGAAGAACTTGACCACAAAAACAGAGGAAACTGCTACACTCTCCACACCCAAAATATATCCATGGGCCACTTTAATGCCAAGTGCCCCACCCCCACCCTATGTCATGCCGGTGATGACTTTGGATGGAGGACAGGTTCGTGGGCCTGAAGGACAAACAGGAACAGTCCTGGGAGGAGTGGTGAATGTTGACTACACTGGTGGACACATGGGGAGTCAGGAGGAAAAAGTAAGAGCAGGGGGGCGTCAGCCCTTTAGTGAAGGTGGGAGACTGGAGGCCTCAGCTGCAGATGAAGGCCCAACCTCGCCACAAAGGGGGCTCATGAGTGATGAGCTGACGCCGACCGAGGAACGCCTGGTAGAACAGCCCAGACAGGACAGACAGGTGGAAGGGACGCCCACCAGCAAGGATGGGCGGCAAGCGGCGGAGCTGGGAGCCCGGCCCAAGCACAGGGGATCGCCAGGTCCGCAGAAGGAAGGACAGGCCCAGATGAGGGGATCGGGTGGAGCAGAAAAAACGCCCGACCGGGAATGCTGGGAAGGAGAAGTGTATGGTTGTATGTATGAGGAGCCTGAGGCACTGCTGAAAGTGTTCAGCACATTGGAAATGGTGAGGCGGACAATACTTAAGGGTAGGTCAAAAGACAAAATAGAGGACGAGGTCTCCTGGAGTGAGGAAGAGGAGGATGGCGAAGAAGAGGAAGTAGCCGAAGAAGGAGAAGTTGAGTCAGACCCAGGGCCAACCATATCACTGAGAAACCGCAAAGTAAATTAGGATGAAGGTGGAAAACAGAAGCAGGTCACTGCAGGTCGGAGAAGATCAATGTTTGGGCAGTCAAAGGGAAAGACACAGGTGGTGAAAAATAGAAAAGTGATTTTTGACAGAGGAGTACAGGACGGACAACTGAATTTGCCTCTGATGTCTGGTCCATGTGGTGAACCAGTGTATAGAGCATATAAAATCAGATATTTGGAAGCATTGGTTAAACAACTTCCGCCTATTACAGAAGGAGGGGCTAGTTGGCTGAGGAAACTGACCGCACTAACCGAAGGAGAGGAGCTTGCTCTGGGTGATTTCCGCGCTGTCGCTGGACGTTGCCTTCTTGGCGGTGCATTAGCTGATGTAGAGGGGCTAGCACGTACCACTACGTATGCTAATGACCTACCTCTTTGTGAGGTCCAAAGTGCCCTGTCTAATGCCGTTCGTGAAAAGTATCCAGCACGTAACACTGGGACGACACCTAAGATAATTTGGGACCCCAAAGATACACCAGGGGAGTTCTTAGCTAAGGCTAAGGAGCAGTGGTTGACTGAAACAGGCATACATCCAGGTAGAGAGAGCGAAAGTAGGGCGTGGTTCCGTTCCGCCGTTCTGGCAGGGTTGCCAAAACAGGTCACAGCAGACTTAGAGAAGAATCCAGACTTTTCAGTAGCAGACTCTGCGCAGTGGGAGAGGCACGTGGTGCATAGGCTCCAGCTGGAACAGGATCTCGTGAATAAAAAAAAGAAGGAGCTCGAGGACGCACAGGCTCAACTTATTAGGTTGCAGTTGGGGGAGGCTCGCGACAAAATTGACAGTAAGAGCAGGTAAGAATCTCTAAGGGTAAGGAGGACAGGAGACGGTAAGTGACGGAAGTGACGGACAAGGTAAGCGACACATGTTGTGACTGACGTCAGACGCCGGAGATTTTGGCGGAAAATTTAAGCGAATGGTAGTTTAGAACTGAACAAAGTTTCTTTAAGCTTTAGTATTACCAAATATACTAATTAATTGTCATATAACTAACAACATCTGTTCTATCATCTAAACACCCTGGAGGACAACGGGGAGAGTTTAGACGCTCTCCAAGATTACATCGACCGCTGTTTCCAAGATACAGTAATGAGCAAGGCCCAGAGTAAGTCTTCCCCGGCCAAAATCGAGACACCGTCATCGAAGAGATGTCGCCCGGCAGACTCCCCCGGAATAACATCACCTGCCGGCAAAGACATTGCAGACATCCTGGAGTCAATCGACCAACGATTGTCCAGTTTCGATGCGAGGCTTTCCCTGGTGGAGATTTTACACCGGGAATTTAAATCTCTGCGAGAATCCCTGGAGTTCAGCCAGCAGCAAGTGGAAACGCTTGCCGCTGAAAATGCCACGCTACGGGAGTCGGTCAAATCTCTCACCGATAACGTGACCCAGCTAAACACTGAAAATAAAAAAATAAAAGAGTCCGTTATCGATCTACAAGCCCGTAGCATGCGTGACAACCTTGTATTTTCTGGTATTCCAGAATCTGCCGGAGAGGATGCAGAGGCAACGGTGAAAAGCTTCATTAAAAACCACCTGAAGCTGCCGGAGGACACCGTAAAGAACATCGACTTCCATAGAGTGCATCGCTTGGGGGCCGTGAGGACGCCGGCCGGGAGACCACGTCCAATTGTGGCCAAATTTGGCCACTTCAAACAAAAAGAACAGGTGAAAAGCCGCGGGAGGGAATTAAAAGGAACGGACTTCAGCGTGAACGACCAGTTCCCCAAAGAGATCCTGGAACGACGCAGGGTCCTCTTCCCAATCCGACGCAGCTTCATCCAGAAGGGCTCCCGCGCTGTCATTGCTGTTGACCGGCTGTACGTGGACGGACAGCTCCACCGCGACCCCGACATCACTCCGTGGCTGTATTAACTTAACACCAGATAAGAATCCGCTACACCCTTTCCCTATCCACTCACACTAACTTGCATTAACTTAACATTAACATCTGTTTAACTTACCAGTACCAAATCGCATCTTAAGTGTGATTTCATAGCAGAATTAACACCGTCACTCTCCGTCAACGGTATGATTGGAATGTTTCCGGGTTTTGTTTTGTTTTGTTTTTTTTTGTTGTTGTTGTTGTTTTTCTCTCCTTCTCTTTTTTCTTCTCTCTTTTCCCCCCTCCTGTTTTTATGCTGCTCACCCTTGTCCTTGGTTTCTTTCTTTATTTCTTTCACTGCTTCGATCACCTGCTTCCAGACTCATCCACAAACAACATCCTTTATTTCGACACGCACAATCATGCGCTCAACGGCAGCACATTTACATCAGACAGACAGCGCACACAATATAGGATACACACACTTAAGTCAAGCGTACTACTCATATTAGTAAATATGCACACACATAGTCAGACTCAGGGAGCATCTCGCCACGCAATTTTTCTCTCTCTCCTTCTCTTTATTTATGAACAGGAGAGAGTGATATTATACCCCTTATGTCAAAAATATTCATGAGCTTTTTGAGTGTTAGTTTCTATGAATTATTCATGAGCTCAGTAAGTAATTAAATTATGATAATTAAATTATGATAATTAAATTATGATATTAATAAAAATATGATATTCATAAAAATTATGATTTTCATAAAATATGCTAGTTCATTGCTTTTCTTCCCCCAAAAAATAAGAACTAATTGCTTATTTTAGAAAAGTTTTTATATCAAATAGCATTCTTTTATTTTTTTAATCCATTAAAAACTTTTTCCTTTTTCCCCTAAAGAAACGCCATCTGGTGGTGGGTCAGCGCATGACAGCGCATGAGTGCACAGGGCGCGCACGAGCGCGCCTGTGTGTCTAGGCGCGCTCGTGCGCGCGCCTGACTCGGGACCGTGCTTCTGTGGGGGGCTCCGTGTTTATGGGTGAAAATGTGTTAAACCAGTATAAATGTGCTTAGTTAAACTTGTGCTTTTGTAACGTTCAGAATGGCCAGACATACAGGGTGCATGCCTTGTGGGAAAAGTTTATTTCAATTTATATGCATTTGTTTAATCCGAACAAAGAAATTTAAAATCAAAGTCCGAGTCGCAAAAAACTCTCGCGATCATAAACGCACCGCGGCTCCCAGCGGCTTACAGCAAAAAAACAAACAACAAAAAAAAACCTCCTGAAAAACAAAACAAAACAAAAAACCCTCCGCGTTTTTTCTCCAAAACCCCTAGAAATAACCTGTAGGCACCCTCCTATCCCCAACCTTATACTCGATAACAGGGCAAATCCTGAAACAAAAGCCTTAGTCTTTTTTTCTCAAAAAACAGCCCTATCACTAGCTCCGTGTCTAAGTTCTTACTCGCGATCCTTAGGCACATAACCGGCCAATCCTCCTGAAAAAAAAAAAAAAAAAACCTCCGCGGTTTCTCTCCAAAAATACGCAAAACAAAAAACCCCTAGAAATAACCTGTAGGGAACCCCCGTATACCCAAAACCTTATATTCGATAACAGGGCAAATCCTGAAACCAAATCCTTAGTCTTTTTTTCTCAAATCCCGCTCAGAGTCTAAGTTCTCCCTTCGCTCCCAGCCGCACCGGCCCGCAACCAGAGCATTCTCTTTTTCCTTCTTGTTCGTTCCCCGGCTCATCCCCGAATGCTGCTTACCTCGTTTGAAATTTGCGCCGGAGATCCACTCCGCCTCCCAGGTGCCCCGCTGCCCTGCCGCCACTCAGACCGAATTCACAATAATACCCCTTCGCCAGACCACTAAAACAATTAGCGGTACTCAGACCAATTCACAATAATACCCCCTTCGCCAGACCGCTAAAACAATTAGCGGTACTCAGACCAATTCACAATAATACCCCCTTCGCCAGACCGCTAAAACAATTAGCGGCACTTTTACCTGTGTGCATATCAATCGTCCTAGGTAAACCTTACTGCCCCATGACAATCACATTACAAAAGGGGCGGCTCCATTCGCACCCCGCTCACCCAATCGCGCTCAGCTTGGATTTTCACGATCCCCCCGCTCAGGTTAAGACTTGCAACGGTGTCTCACAAGCCATCTGACTTCGGAAGCATGGACAGCTGGCTCTCACTCAGGTTAAATAATTTAACATTTAGGCCTAAATGTAACTCTTCTTTTCTACCGGAAAAAAAACCCTATGCAAGAGAGATTCCGATTTTGGGGCTATGCCTTCAGCCTAAGAGAGAGCAAAATCTTTTTCTACCAGCTAAAAGGAGGTGAAAGTTTTGGTCCCCTCACACCGCGGATCGCCTTTACTTTGTCTAATTGGGGTGTTTTGAGCCTCATCGCTACGCCCGAAGTGCAGAAGAGCCTGCGGGAAACGAGCTCGCAACAACCGAGAACCAGGGATCAACAACAACTCGCGTCGCTTTCCCTATGTGCATATCACTCGGTAAGTGTTCATCTTCCTCTCTAACTACATTTTTGCATTTTCCTTTTTACCATTCTCTCAATCCTTTCATTTAAAAAATATCACATTGGTTTGTAACACGTACAATACACCATCCGTCCATCCATTCGCTTCCGCTTATCCTTTTTTCAGGCTCGCGCGGTGCGCTGGAGCCTATCCCACGTACAATACACTTTAAAAATATAAGATCCAGTTTAACTCCCGTCAAAGCTTATACATTACATCTCTACATCACCTATCATTTTCTCATCAGGTATCTCATATCCTCTTGTTATTGTTATGTTATGCTCCTTTGATATTTTGCTAGTTTGCGTGTTTTAAAATTCTTTTTGTTTTTCTTTATATTTTTTAGACTCTCATTTAAGCCAGATGTGTTAACCTGATCCCTGCGAAACACCAGCTCTCCGTGGATTTTGACCGCGAGTGACCGGATGTTGTTTCCGGCCTGAGGTTGCCTGAAATGCCGTGAGGCTCGTTTGAAAGATTGCGCCCGAGACCAACTCCGCCTCCAAGGCGTGCCTACCTTTAGCTGCCACCAGTGAGATATCAGAGCCGGGCTCCACATATCCAATTAGGAGCACGAGCAAGACAGCTTTTGCAGACTCTCCAGAAATATACAAGTCCTTACCAACTGCTCTGCAACCCAGTGTTTCTGGTCCCCTCACCAACATCGCTTTTTGAGATATTTTTTTTACGAACCACCAAAAAAGCAATTTTAACCCCCAGTACAGAAGACTGGATCTGAGGGCAGCAGCGGGGACAAATGATTGTAATGAAGCGACAGACATTTCATGGCTGGTCTTAGATAATTGTGAGTCATTGTGTCTTATGGTGAAAAGTACATAGTTTTGCAAGAGGCATACAAGCACTGTGGAAAAAGTAATCATAAAACTGTTTTTGTGAACACTTTGCTCCCTACGTTATGCTTTTAAAATTTGATACATGTAATGTGATCATCAAAGAACATGTTCTTTTTAAAAACACTCATTCTTATGCTTTTAAACTATGTCAGATTATCATAAAACACTTATTTGTATGTTATAATGTTTTTCTTACACCATGTGTAATTTTCATTCACACCTTGTTCATTGTATCAATGTGTAATTATGTATCTTTGATAAATAAATAAAATATTTAATCCTGTATTTGTGTACTTTCTGGTGATTCAATAAAAAATTAGTCACATATCGCTCTGATAAACACAGATGGCTGAAAGAAATGTTTGATGGAGCAAAGGAAACAAGTGTCTTGCTGCTAAACTTTTAAGTCACCATGGTTTAAATGAGAAAATGCCACTAGGAAACTAGCAGCCCTAAGTCTTTATGTAAAACATGAAAAACTCCATATCAGTGATATCTACAAAGGTGTACTCATTTCTTTGTTATGGTACTTTACTGTTCCAATGAAACAAAAAGAAAATCTCATTTTAAAGTACATTTTTCAGCCATCCTGGCCTATTTTCAGGGGCAAGAATGTTGATGTTAGACTGTGTTTTAAATCAGGTTGTGATCTTAAACTATCACAGCACTGATTTTACAGTAATGTGCAACAGTTGTAATGTCAATTAGAATTCCAAACTGGCTTTTCTCCAGTCAGTGTTATTGTGAAATTTAACTTGTTCTTTTGTGTAATTGCACATGGCCCATCAAAGGACCCCTTAGTAAGCTGTACAGCATAAGTTTTCAATTCACTTTTGTCAGAAAACTTCACAGTATGAGAAGTTACAGCACAGTTTCTCCAAATGTGTGCTTCTTTTTCAGTCAGCGTGCTTTTAGAGCATCTACATTAGCTCATGTAGTAAAAGTACAATCAGTAAGTGTACTTTTACTACATGAGCTAATGTAGATGCTCTAAAAGCACGCTGACTGAAAAAGAAGCACACATTTGGAGAAACTGTGCTGTAACTTCTCATACTGTGAAGTTTTCTGACAAAAGTGAATTGAAAACTTATGCTGTACAGCTTACTAAGGGGTCCTTTGATGGGCCATGTGCAATTACACAAAAGAACAAGTTAAATTTCACAATAACACTGACTGGAGAAAAGCCAGTTTGGAATTCTAATTGACATTACAACTGTTGCACATTACTGTAAAATCAGTGCTGTGATAGTTTAAGATCACAACCTGATTTAAAACACAGTCTAACATCAACATTCTTGCCCCTGAAAATAGGCCAGGATGGCTGAAAAATGTACTTTAAAATGAGATTTTCTTTTTGTTTCATTGGAACAGTAAAGTACCATAACAAAGAAATGAGTACACCTTTGTAGATATCACTGATATCTACAAAGGTGTACTCATTTCTTTGTTATGGTACTTTACTGTTCCAATGAAACAAAAAGAAAATCTCATTTTAAAGTACATTTTTCAGCCATCCTGGCCTATTTTCAGGGGCAAGAATGTTGATGTTAGACTGTGTTTTAAATCAGGTTGTGATCTTAAACTATCACAGCACTGATTTTACAGTAATGTGCAACAGTTGTAATGTCAATTAGAATTCCAAACTGGCTTTTCTCCAGTCAGTGTTATTGTGAAATTTAACTTGTTCTTTTGTGTAATTGCACATGGCCCATCAAAGGACCCCTTAGTAAGCTGTACAGCATAAGTTTTCAATTCACTTTTGTCAGAAAACTTCACAGTATGAGAAGTTACAGCACAGTTTCTCCAAATGTGTGCTTCTTTTTCAGTCAGCGTGCTTTTAGAGCATCTACATTAGCTCATGTAGTAAAAGTACAATCAGTAAGTGTACTTTAACATTTGAGATTCCGAGTGACTCTTGCTTAGATCATGTGAACAATTTCATCAACCTTTTTTTTTTGTATAATGCATCAAACCTGTTCAAATCAGTTTATTTTCAATTCATATTAACTAATCTAGAGACAAGGAACTCCTTTTTAGCTTCTGTGATGCATTTACCTCTCGCACGTTAAACTAAATGTTAGTGTTCTCAGAGTTAACATGTCTTATGTTACCATCATGTATTTCTAAAACCCAGCCTCAGTCTATGCCCTATAGACTCTCACATGGAAACACCATTGATCTAGATATTCACAAATTTCATCAGGAGATTCTTAAGGTATTAAGTTTTTTTGTTTGTTTTAATGTTTTACACAAAAAACTTCACATTTTTATATTTTTAAATGAAAGTGTCATGGAAAGACATTTTTTCTTTAATGATGTTGCTGCCACATTCTCAAATACTAATTATTCTGGGATTTTATGGTCAAACTATGTGATTTTCCAAGTGTGTGTGTGTGTGTGTGTGTGTGTGTGTGTGTGTGTGTAGTAAAATGACCTTATGATGCTGTCACCGTGAATCATTCAGGATTAACAACGCAAATTGTATCGATAGCAGAAACAGTCTTAAAACTTAATTAGTCTTATAATTCTCACACGTTACCACTAGTTTTACAAGCACAGTCTTCTTCAGTTCTGTTTATGTAGCTTTTATGAAACTGATTTTCCATAGTACAAGTAGCATTTAATCTTTCTTTGCTCTCCAGTATAAATGCAAGAATTTTCAGGCTTTTATTGAAACTGTCACAAATGTAACACTCAATGCCAAAAACAGGGTTGATCAATGTTTCTATGAACACTGCTTCGTATATAAACAGCTCTGAAACCCCCTTTATTTTTCTAAAGTAATGCAGAACAGGATCTCTGTGACTCTCTGTGTCTCTAAAAATCCCAACAAAACTGGCAATCACCTTGTAGAGGAATTTCTTTCATTTATGTATTGATCACTTTGTTTATTGGTAATGCTTTTAGGTCACTGTTTTAGCATGTCTGCCTCATACTCCATTCAAACAGTTAGACACACGGTGGGGGTCTGGTAAGGAAGTTGTGGGGAAAGCAGACAACTCCACAGGAAGAGTCTTTTTGTCTTTTCTCCACTGTAAGAGATAGCAAGGGAGTGTGAAACTTTCTTTGGGGGAAAGACCAAAGGTGTGAAAACAGCTGTGTACTGCCTTTTGTTCCTGTAGGAGGTATTTAACTGAGAGCCATGCTCACCGTCTGCCCCAGCTATGGCAGTCCCTCACCAAGCTTGATTTCTGTTCTTTGTCTTGATTAAAGAATGTTAGCTACCGCTCTTCGCTTGTCTGCAGGCTCTATTAAATGGAAAACTTCCACAACAACCTCTAAACAATGGTTTATGGCTTTTTGTCACCTGCAACACCATGTAACACTTGGATGTTAGATTCTTTTACCAGTCAGTGTTGTTAGCCCCAACCCCCCAGGCTCCACGTTTCTGAGCTCTAACCCTGGCTGCCAAATGTGCCTCTGAGCCCTTTGTGCCTCAGGGGGACATTTGCTCCATACATTTGCTCCATACATTATGATGGAGCAGTCACAATACACGCCAATACACACTCACGAGACATAGTTTGATTTTTTTAACACAAAGTTTGTATGAAGTTCACCTTATCAGCTGAAAATATTAAAGCCAGAACTTACAACATCAAAAACCTTCTACTTCATGTACAGGGTTTCCAAGAAAGTTTTATTTGATGTAATGAGTTTCCAAAATTATTTTATTCGATGTAATGAAACCAATACATTTGTTTGTAAAACAAATAATTACATGGATTCTTGTAAAGTTTTTCCAAGAAAGTTTTATTTGATGCAATGAGTTTCCAAAAATATTTTATTTGATGTATTGAAAAACATTACACTTTGATTTAGTGAAAACAAAATTAATGAGTTTGATTCTTGCAATGCTTTTCCAAGAAAGTTTTATTTGATGTAACGGTTTTCCAAAAAAAGTTTTATTTCAGGTATATAAACCAATAGATTTGAACGGGGTAAAACAATTAATGAGTTTGATTCTTGCAATGCTTTTCCAAGAAAGTTTTGTTTGATGTAACGGGTTTCCAAAAATATTTTATTTGATGTAATGAAAAACATTACACTTTGATTCTAGTGAAAACAAAAATTAATGAGTTTGATTCTTGCAATGCTTTTCCAAGAAAGTTTTATTGGATGCAACGGTTTTCCACAAACAATTTATTTGATGTAATGAAACCAATAGATTTGAACGGGGTAAAACAATGAATGAGTTTGATTCTTGCAATGCTTTTCCAAGAAAGTTTTATTTGATGCAATGAGTTTCCAAAAATATTTTATTTGATGTAATGAAAAACATTACACTTTGATTCTAGTGAAAACAAAAATTAATGAGTTTGATTCTTGCAATGCTTTTCCAAGAAAGTTTTATTGGATGCAACGGTTTTCCATAAACAATTTATTTGATGTCATGAAACCAATAGATTTGAATGGGGTAAAACAAATAACGAGATTGATTCTTGCAATGCTTTTCCAAGAAAGTTTTGTTTGATGTAACGGGTTTCCAAAAATATTTTATTTGATGTAATGAAAAACATTACACTTTGATTCTAGTGAAAACAAAAATTAATGAGTTTGATTCTTGCAATGCTTTTCCAAGAAAGTTTTATTGGATGCAACGGTTTTCCACAAACAATTTATTTGATGTAATGAAACCAATAGATTTGAACGGGGTAAAACAATGAATGAGTTTGATTCTTGCAATGCTTTTCCAAGAAAGTTTTATTTGATGCAATGAGTTTCCAAAATATTTTATTTGATGTAATGAAAAACATTACACTTTGATTCTAGTGAAAACAAAAATTAATGAGTTTGATTCTTGCAATGCTTTTCCAAGAAAGTTTTATTGGATGCAACGGTTTTCCATAAACAATTTATTTGATGTCATGAAACCAATAGATTTGAATGGGGTAAAACAAATAACGAGATTGATTCTTGCAATGCTTTTCCAAGAAAGTTTTGTTTGATGTAACGGGTTTCCAAAATTATTTTATTTGATGTAATGAAACCAATACATTTGATTCAAGTAAAACAAATAATTACATGGATTCTTGCAATCCTTTTCCAAGAAAGTTTTGACTGGCAACAATGCTCACCTGCTAAATCCAACAGAACACCACTGGGACCTTATGTTTCACTCCATCTGACTGTGCAGGAGCTCAGTGTTGGGTACACTGAAAAAAAGGGATTGGCCAACTCTTTGATTTACGTAAGCATCTTGCGTGTATTTAACATAAGTGCATCATGCTTTAAAGTTAAGTGTAACTATATAGTGTAGAAACTACATGATATGCAGAGAGGCTAGATTAAATTGTTCATTTCATGTTCGAGTGAAGTAAGTCAATAACTTTCAGTCTCGTGCGCTTTGGATCGTGGTTTCAGGAAGGCATCCATCTCAGTCAAATCGAGCAGCCGCTTCTACTTTTTTTTTTGGTATACCGAAAAAAGTAAATTGGGTGGTTGTTACATTAAAAAAGTCTAACTTGTAATTTAAACACAATAATTTCATGTTTCTATGAACATAATTAATCATGAAGGATCTGTACGAAATTCAACAACTTAATTTGTCCTTGATGAGATGACATGATACATTCTAGTAAGAGTGGTTAGTTGCTGAACTCATGAAATTCACAAGATGTCAAACTGCAGGAAAACACTGGAGTTATAAGAGGCAGACAACTACACACACACACCACGTGTATGCTATTGCTATTTATTGTGGTTTAACCTGTCAAGGACAAAACGTACAAAAAACTTCTGCATCAAGCCTTGAAATCATAGCTTTCCTACTTCTGTTAAGTCTGGATTGTTGGCATGGTGGTTAGTGTTGTTGCTTCACAGTAAGAAGGTCCTGGGTTCAAATCCACAGTTTGGCTAGTTTCCACTGGTTTCTCTCTGGGTATTCTGGTTTCTTCCCACAGTTAAAAGCCATGCAGTTGTTGGAGTTAGGTTAATTGGTGATTCTAAATTACCTGTCAATGTAAGTGCAAATGGTTGTTTGTGATTGACTGGTGGGCTGTCCAGGGTGTACCCTGCCTTGAAACCTATCACTTCAGTGTTATTTCCCAGCCCCCTGCAACCAGGATAAAGATAGGAGGATGGTATCCATTGAATTCTTATGGTAACCAGGATCTAGACTTTGTTGAATATTATGTAATATGAAGACAACATGTAGTATTTAAGTGACCAAGTAGTATTGGGGTAAAAGTTATTGAATAGTGTTGAAATAAATGACAAAATTGTGAAGGATTAAAATATTCCAAGAGCTCAACTTACTTCATCTAAACATGTTTCAATCGCGTTTTATGAACACAAAATGCACAGGTTTACTGAATATGAACAAGTTGTGTTGATTGAACTCAATTGTTTAAGTTTCTGCCAAAGCAAACATTTGTGTGCAACCAATGTCCACTACTGAATCAAGTAAATCCAACATGGCCTTTTTTTTCAGTGTATGGTAAATGGTCTGTTTCATTTCAGTGCTTTTAGACTCTTCCTGGTTGTTGATGTTTGTTTCTAAAGATGTTGTTGATGAGACTTTGAAGAAAGCAGCTTCACCTCTGATCACACACACACTCAACTCCACTCACTCACCTGGAGGATCAACACTCAGGCTAAGGATGCTGATGGGTTATTGCTCTGGGGATTTAGCAGGTGAGCTAAATCATGTGTAACATGTGAATTTCCTGAGTGTGGCATTAAGAAAGTCTGTGTCTATGCCAAACCTGAAGTTTAAACTCCTTTTTTAAATTTACCAACATTTCTGATTTGCAGCTAAGACTGTGACATGTTTTCACCATTTGCAAGCCAGAATAGTGATCACTCTTAAAGCCTGGTTGCTGCACAATACTAGGACTACTAGTACTAGTTCTAGTACTACTGCTACTGCACAAAGCATATTGTTCAGGAATTTCACAAATTTGCTTGAGTTTAATGTGTTGGCTTACAGGTAAACTTGTTTTGGAGGTGGATAGGATGAAAACTTCCAGCATCACATAATGTTTTCCGATCAGTAGGCTTGGAGTAAGAAAAGAACTGGACGTATATTTGTCTTTTTGGGCTACTTTTATGTTAAGAAAGTTAACTTGTTTAGAACTGTGATCAAGGATAACACATAAACCCTTGAAAATGTGATAACATCCAAGTGTTACATGGTGTTGCAGGTGACAAAAAGCCATAACCATTGTTTAGAGGTTGTTGTGGAAGTTTTCCATTTAATAGAGCCTGCAGACAAGCGAAGAGCGGTAGCTAACATTCTTTAATCAAGACAAAGAACAGAAATCAAGCTTGGTGAGGACTGCCATAGCTGGGGCAGACGGTGAGCATGGCTCTCAGTTAAATACCTCCTACAGGAACAAAAGGCAGTACACAGCTGTTTTCACACCTTTGGTCTTTCCCCCAAAGAAAGTTTCACACTCCCTTGCTATCTCTTACAGTGGAGAAAAGACAAAAAGACTCTTCCTGTGGAGTTGTCTGCTTTCCCCACAACTTCCTTACCAGACCCCCACCGTGTGTCTAACTGTTTGAATGGAGTATGAGGCAGACATGCTAAAACAGTGACCTAAAAGCATTACCAATAAACAAGTGATCAATACATAAATGAAAGAAATTCCTCTACAAGGTGATTGCCAGTTTTGTTGGGATTTTTAGAGACACAGAGAGTCACAGAGATCCTGTTCTGCATTACTTTAGAAAATAAAGGGGGTTTCAGAGCTGTTTATATACGAAGCAGTGTTCATAGAAACATTGATCAACCCTGTTTTTGGCATTGAGTGTTACATTTGTGACAGTTTCAATAAAAGCCTGAAAATTCTTGCATTTATACTGGAGAGCAAAGAAAGATTAAATGCTACTTGTACTATGGAAAATCAGTTTCATAAAGCTACATAAACAGAACTGAAGAAGACTGTGCTTGTAAAACTAGTGGTAACGTGTGAGAATTATAGACTAATTAAGTTTAAGACTGTTTCTGCTATCGATACAATTTGCGTTGTTAATCCTGAATGATTCACGGTGACAGCATCATAAGGTCATTTTACTACACACACACACACACACACACACACACACACACACACTTGGAAAATCACATAGTTTGACCATAAAATCCCAGAATAATTAGTATTTGAGAATGTGGCAGCAACATCATTAAAGAAAAAATGTCTTCCATGACACTTTCATTTAAAAATATAAAAATGTGAAGTTTTTTGTGTAAAACATTAAAACAAACAAAAAACTTAATACCTTAAGAATCTCCTGATGAAATTTGTGAATATCTAGATCAATGGTGTTTCCATGTGAGAGTCTATAGGGCATAGACTGAGGCTGGGTTTTAGAAATACATGATGGTAACATAAGACATGTTAACTCTGAGAACACTAACATTTAGTTTAACGTGCGAGAGGTAAATGCATCACAGAAGCTAAAAGGAGTTCCTTGTCTCTAGATTAGTTAATATGAATTGAAAATAAACTGATTTGAACAGGTTTGATGCATTATACAAAAAAAAAGGTTGATGAAATTGTTCACATGATCTAAGCAAGAGTCACTCGGAATCTCAAATGTTAAAGTACACTTACTGATTGTACTTTTACTACATGAGCTAATGTAGATGCTCTAAAAGCACGCTGACTGAAAAAGAAGCACACATTTGGAGAAACTGTGCTGTAACTTCTCATACTGTGAAGTTTTCTGACAAAAGTGAATTGAAAACTTATGCTGTACAGCTTACTAAGGGGTCCTTTGATGGGCCATGTGCAATTACACAAAGAACAAGTTAAATTTCACAATAACACTGACTGGAGAAAAGCCAGTTGGAATTCTAATTGACATTACAACTGTTGCACATTACTGTAAATCAGTGCTGTGATAGTTTAAGATCACAACCTGATTTAAAACACAGTCTAACATCAACATTCTTGCCCCTGAAATAGGCCAGGATGGCTGAAAAATGTACTTTAAAATGAGATTTTCTTTTTGTTTCATTGGAACAGTAAAGTACCATAACAAAGAAATGAGTACACCTTTGTAGATATCACTGATATGGAGTTTTTCATGTTTTACATAAAGACTTAGGGCTGCTAGTTTCCTAGTGGCATTTTCTCATTTAAACCATGGTGACTTAAAAGTTTAGCAGCAAGACACTTGTTTCCTTTGCTCCATCAAACATTTCTTTCAGCCATCTGTGTTTATCAGAGCGATATGTGACTAATTTTTATTGAATCACCAGAAAGTACACAATACAGGATTAAATATTTTATTTATTTATCAAAGATACATAATTACACATTGATACAATGAACAAGGTGTGAATGAAAATTACACATGGTGTAAGAAAAACATTATAACATACAAATAAGTGTTTTATGATAATCTGACATAGTTTAAAGCATAAGAATGAGTGTTTTAAAAAGAACATGTTCTTTGATGATCACATTACATGTATCAAATTTTAAAGCATAACGTAGGGAGCAAAGTGTTCACAAAACAGTTTTATGATTACTTTTTCCACAGTGCTTGTATGCCTCTTGCAAAACTATGTACTTTTCACCATAAGACACAATGACTCACAATTATCTAAGACCAGCCATGAAATGTCTGTCGCTTCATTACAATCATTTGTCCCCGCTGCTGCCCTCAGATCCAGTCTTCTGTACTGGGGGTTAAAATTGCTTTTTTGGTGGTTCGTAAAAAAAATATCTCAAAAAGCGATGTTGGTGAGGGGACCAGAAACACTGGGTTGCAGAGCAGTTGGTAAGGACTTGTATATTTCTGGAGAGTCTGCAAAAGCTGTCTTGCTCGTGCTCCTAATTGGATATGTGGAGCCCGGCTCTGATATCTCACTGGTGGCAGCTAAGGTAGGCACGCCTTGGAGGCGGAGTTGGTCTCGGGGCGCAATCTTTCAAACGAGCCTCACGGCATTTCAGGCAACCTCAGGCCGGAAACAACATCCGGTCACTCGCGGTCAAAATCCACGGAGAGCTGGTGTTTCGCAGGGATCAGGTTAACACATCTGGCTTAAATGAGAGTCTAAAAATATAAAGAAAAACAAAAAGAATTTTAAACACGCAAACTAGCAAAATATCAAAGGAGCATAACATAACAATAACAAGAGGATATGAGATACCTGATGAGAAATGATAGGTGATGTAGAGATGTAATGTATAAGCTTTGACGGGAGTTAAACTGGATCTTATATTTTTAAAGTGTATTGTACGTGGGATAGGCTCCAGCGCACCGCGCGAGCCTGAAAAAGGATAAGCGGAAGCGAATGATGGACGGATGGTGTATTGTACGTGTTACAAACCAATGTGATATTTTTAATGAAAGGATTGAGAGAATGGTAAAAGGAAAATGCAAAATGTAGTTAGAGAGGAAGATGAACACTTACCGAGTGATATGCACATAGGGAAAGCGACGCGAGTTGTTGTTGATCCCTGGTTCTCGGTTGTTGCGAGCTCGTTTCCCGCAGGCTCTTCTGCACTTCGGGCGTAGCGATGAGGCTCAAACACCCCAATTAGACAAAGTAAAGGCGATCCGCGGTGTGAGGGGACCAAACTTTCACCTCCTTTTAGCTGGTAGAAAAAGATTTTGCTCTCTCTTAGGCTGAAGGCATAGCCCCAAAATCGGAATCTCTCTTGCATAGGGTTTTTTTTCCGGTAGAAAAGAAGAGTTACATTTAGGCCTAAATGTTAATTATTTAACCTGAGTGAGAGCCAGCTGTCCATGCTTCGAAGTCAGATGGCTTGTGAGACACCGTTGCAAGTCTTAACCTGAGCGGGGGATCGTGAAATCCAAGCTGAGCGCGATTGGGTGAGCGGGGTGCGAATGGAGCCGCCCTTTTGTAATGTGATTGTCATGGGGCAGTAAGGTTTACCTAGGACGATTGATTGCACACAGGTAAAGTGCCGCTAATTGTTTTAGCGGTCTGGCGAAGGGGTATTATTGTGAATTGGTCTGAGTACCGCTAATTGTTTTAGCGGTCTGGCGAAGGGGGTATTATTGTGAATTGGTCTGAGTACCGCTAATTGTTTTAGTGGTCTGGCGAAGGGTATTATTGTGAATTCGGTCTGAGTGGCGGCAGGGCAGCGGGGCACCTGGGAGGCGGAGTGGATCTCCGGCGCAAATTTCAAACGAGGTAAGCAGCATTCGGGGATGAGCCGGGGAACGAACAAGAAGGAAAAGAGATGCTCTGGTGCGGGCCGGTGCGGCTGGGGAAGGGAGAACTTAGACTCTGAGCGGGATTTGAGAAAAAGACTAAGGATTTGGTTTCAGGATTTGCCCTGTATCGAATAAGGTTTTGGGTATACGGGGGTTCCCTAGGTTATTTCTAGGGGTTTTTTGTTTTGGTATTTTTGAGAGAAACCGCGGAGGTTTTTTTTTTTTTTTTTTTTTTTTTTTTTTTTTTTTTTTCAGGAGGATTGGCGGTTATGTGCCTAAGGATCGCGAGTAGACTTAGACACGGAGCTGGATAGGGCTGTTTTTTGAGAAAAAGACTAAGGCTTTTGTTTCAGGATTTGCCTGTTATCGAGTATAAGGTTGGGGATAGGAGGGTGCCTACAGGTTATTTCTAGGGTTTTGGAGAAAAAACGCGGAGGGTTTTTGTTTTGTTTGTTTTTCAGGAGGTTTTTTTTGTTGTTTGTTTTTTTGCTGTAAGCCGCTGGGAGCGCGGTGCGTTTATGATCGCGAGAGTTTTTTGCGACTCGGACTTTGATTTTAAATTTCTTTGTTCGGATTAACAATGCATATAAATTGAATAAACTTTTCCCACAAGGCATGCACCCTGTATGTCTGGCCATTCTGACGTTACAAAAGCACAAGTTTAACTAAGCACATTTATACTGG
>NW_020327268.1:0-49243 GCF_001858045.2 Oreochromis niloticus | reverse complement strand
GCATGTTTATATGAGCAACTCCTAAAGTGTTTATGATCCGAGAATCATAAAATGTGGAATTAAAAAAAGAAAGCTCCCCAGTATCTGCGCTCCCCTCTTTCTATCGCTGAAAACACACACTCTCTCTCTCTCTCTCTCTCGCTCTCTCTCTCCCTTTGTCTCTCTGGCAAGGTCCAGTACTTTCTCCTTGGGTGTGTGTGTGTGTGTGTGTGTGTGTGTGTACCCCGCTGTGGATGAAAGCCCGGTCACATGGAAACTGATAAATCCGGAGGGTCAGCAGAGGCTGTCCCGGCAATTAGAATGCGGCGCACAATTACAGGAAAATAGGCTGCCTTCAAAATAAGAGCATACAAGTGACCACGTCTCTGGAAAAACAGCTCAGGGTATGGCAACAGTAATCGATCATGTCTACTGACCTCTGTCGCCAGGTGACAGAAACTGCATCAACTTTGTTTTTGTTTTGTTTTGTTGTTGTTTTTTTGTAGAATGCTATACAATACAAAGAAGTTACATGTGTAGAATAGAACTGAAGAACAACCCTTTATTGTTATTGTACATGTACAACGAAATTATGGACAGAGTCACAGCTGAAGTCTCTTACCCAAAAACAAACAGTAGCATATTCATTCTTTCAGTTTCTATCATGGTTAAACTCAATCATGACTTGAAGGGAAACAAAGTTGATTTGCAAGCTTTTTCTAACTAATTTAGTCTCAAAATTGGCAATATTTACTATCATTTAAGCATGGGTTTCTGCAGTACTGCAATATTTTGCAGTTGTTCAGTGGTAAATCAAAATGACACCAAAAAAGTAAGATGCATTTATGTTAATTTCACTGCATTCAATAACACTGAGTAGACACAAGTCTGAATATATTCAAAAGTTTTTTCAAGTTGGGTTTTGAATAATCTAACTTCAGCAATCAGGTATGTGGTCAACACAAAGTAGGATGTTTCTATGG
This sequence comes from Oreochromis niloticus, assembly GCF_001858045.2. Lineage (NCBI taxonomy): Eukaryota > Metazoa > Chordata > Actinopteri > Cichliformes > Cichlidae > Oreochromis > Oreochromis niloticus. The sequence goes on along the minus strand of NW_020327268.1, from coordinate 48,281 downwards.
TACGTTTCTATCCCCGGTATGGCTAGAAATAATTTAGCAGAGACAGGGATCTAATTTTTAATGTTTCATTTTCAAGGCTATTAGCTTTTACTGCTCTTAATTTGACCAAAAAATGTCCCACATCTGGGACTAATAACGGTTTATCTTATCTCTTATTAATCATTTTGCTCTTAAATTGAAGGAAAACAAAGAAAATCATCTGCCATAACTTATTAATGCTACAAGACATTTTGATGAGGAACTGACAGTGAAGGTCACAGAAACATTATATACTGTTGGACTGCAGGTCATTGACCCTGGTGGCCTGTCAAACTAACCAGCTATGTTTTAAACTGGCTCATTCATCAACACACTTTTTCTAAATGACATATTAAATTAATATGTCATTGTTTCCAAAACTATGTTGATGCAATATATTTTCAATCTTTCAATCATCTGAACAAAAGCATCATTGTTCCGGACATTCTAGAGTGAATTCACATATACGTCTCTCTGGCTGTAATAATTTATGAGTTGCATTTAATGAAGCCATTTATGATTATATTAGCCCCGTTATGATTGCAAGTACTCACAAGTAAGAATTAAGTACACCTCAGCGTTCTGTCGGTACTTATAAAGATGCAATATTACTCTGTGTGTGTGTTGAGCTTGGCAGAGCCTCAGTGCTGTCACAGCTGCATGCAAAACCTACAAAATCATTCATCTGCAAGCTTTTAAATAGGTCCATGGTAAGACTACTGCCACAATAACATAGCAGTCTGTGATCACCTTTGCTGCTGTTGTGGTGCGACTGGTGGCCCTTGAAGACTGGTTTTCTGTGTATCTCTAACTATTGTGCTTCTAGTGTCAGGTGGAAAGGCAACTCACTGGCCTCACCCTTGAGTGGGATCTTCCGTGGGTGCCATCCTTCCTACACCTGCTTCATATTTCTCAATCGAATTTATCGAGTATACGAGGCTGCAAGTTGCAGTGGTTCCCCATGGATTGTCATCGTCACAATTGCCAACGCTGAGCTCCAGTCATTCAGTCAAGGCTGTAAATGTTTGACTGAATCCTGTCTCTTCACCAGCCCTTAACCAGTAACCCCGCAACTCCTCCCCCTACAGTGGCTTGCAAAAGTATTCGGCCCCCTTGAACTTTTCCACATTTTGTCACATTACAGCCACAAACATGAATCAATTTTATAGGAATTCCAGGTGAAAGACCAATACAAAGTGGTGCACACGTGAGAAGTGGAACGAAAATCATGCATGATTCCAAACATTTTTTACAAATAAATAACTGCAAAGTGGGTGTGCGTAATTATTCAGCCCCCTGAGTCAATACTTTGTAGAACAACCTTTTGCTGCAGTTACAGCTGCCAGTCTTTTAGGGTATGTCTCTACCAGCTTTGCACATCTACAGACTGAAATCCTTGCCCATTCTTCTTTGCAAAACAGCTCCAGCTCAGTCAGATTAGATGGACAGCGTTTGTGAACAGCAGTTTTCAGATCTTGCCACAGATTCTGGATTGGATTTAGATCTGGACTTTGACTGGGCCATTTTAACACTTGGATATGTTTTGTTTTAAACCCGTGGGTGAAGCCGTGGGTGGATAAAAACATCCGCGACGCTCTGAGATCACGCACCGCTGCCTACAATGAAGGGCTCGTCTCCGGTAATATGGACCTATACAAGGCTGCGTCCTACAACGTGCGCAGCGCGGTCAGAAAGCCAGCGGAGCTACGGGGAAAAACTAGAGTCACAGCTACGACAGTGCGACTCTAGGAGCCTGTGGAAAGGACTGCGGACTATAACGGACTATAAACGACCAGCTTCTTCAATGATGAATGCCGATGCTTCACTGGCTGATGAGCTGAACACTTTTTATGCTCGCTTCGACGCCGCAGCAATTAAAACAACAAACGGCTCCGCGCGCTCGGAGTGCACCAGTGAAGACAATGCATTCATCATCACAGAGCATGCCGTGAGGAACACCTTCAGGAGGGTGAACACCAGGAAGGCAGCAGGACCAGATGCAATCCCAGGCCGGGTCCTGAGAGCCCGTGCTGACCAGCTAGCACCGGTGTTCACGGAGATCTTCAACCTCTCCCTGGCCCAAGCAGTGGTTCCACTGTTTCAAACAGTCCATTATTGTTCCAGTTCCAAAGAAACAACAGCCCGCTTGCCACAATGACTACCGTCCAGTAGCACTGACTTCAATTGTGATGAAGTGTTTTGAAAGACTGATGAGAGATCACATCACTTCTTCACTTCCTGTCACCATCGACTCACTTCAGTTTGCTTACCGGACTAATCGTTCCACAGACGATGCCATATCTCATCTGCTCCACACATCCCTGAGTCACCTGGACACTGGCAGAGGGAATTATGTTAGGATGCTGTTCATGGACTGCAAAATTTGAATTTGAATTTGAAACCATTCCATTGTTGCCCTGGCTTTATGTTTAGGGTGGTTGTCCTGCTGGAAGGTGAACCTCCGCCCCAGTCTCAAGTCTTTTGCAGACTCCAAGAGGTTTTCTTCCAAGATTGCCCTGTATTTGGCTCCATCCATCTTCCCATCAACTCTGACCAGCTTCCCTGTCCCTGCTGAAGAGAAGCACCCCCAGAGCATGATGCTGCCACCACCATATGTGACAGTGGGGATGGTGTGTTCAGAGTGATGTGCAGTGTTAGTTTTCCGCCACACATAGCGTTTTGCATTTTGGCCAAAAGTTCCATTTTGGTCTCATCTGACCAGAGCACCTTCTTCCACATGTTTGCTGTGTCCCCACATGGCTTGTGGCAAACTGCAAACGGGACTTCTTATGGTTTTCTGTTAACAATGGCTTTCTTCTTGCCACTCTTCCATAAAGGCCAACTTTGTGCAGTGCACGACTAATAGTTGTCCTATGGACAGATTCCCCCACCTGAGCTGTAGATCTCTGCAGCTCGTCCAGAGTCACCATGGGCCTCTTGGCTGCATTTCTGATCAGCGCTCTCCTTGTTCGGCCTGTGAGTTTAGGTGGACGGCCTTGTCTTGGTAGGTTTACAGTTGTGCCATACTCCTTCCATTTCTGAATGATGGCTTGAACAGTGCTCTGTGGGATGTTCAAGGCTTGGGAAATCTTTTTGTAGCCTAAGCCTGCTTTAAATTTCTCAATAACTTTATCCCTGACCTGTCTGGTGTGTTCTTTGGACTTCATGGTGTTGTTGCTCCCAATATTCTCTTAGACAACCTCTGAGGCCGTCACAGAGCAGCTGTATTTGTACTGATATTAGATTACACACAGGTGCACTCTATTTAGTCATTAGCACTCATCAGGCAATGTCTATGGGCAACTGACTGCACTCAGACCAAAGGGGGCTGAATAATTACGCACACCCCACTTTGCAGTTATTTATTTGTAAAAATGTTTGGAATCATGTATGATTTTGTTCCACTTCTCACGTGTACACCACTTTGTATTGGTCTTTCACCTGGAATTCCAATAAAATTGATTCATGTTTGTGGCTGTAATGTGACAAAATGTGGAAAGTTCAAGGGGCCGAATACTTTTGCAAGCCACTGTATGTTTACCTCTCTTCATGCAAACTTGGTGCACTCTCAAAGTAAAGACTCACTTGTTCCCTGGCCCGCCCACTCTTACTCTGGATCATTCATAGATTTGTGTTCAGTCAAAAGCTGCCCAAGTACTCTCTCCATGCCTTTGTAAGCCAGCTATTCATAAAAGACTGACTCAGTAAATTCCCCCACCTCTGTCTGCACCTTATCGCTGCTTGATATTTGCTAACTCTGTGTGTCTTTTGGCACAGCTCCTGTGCATCATTCTTTGGAGCAGTGGAATATCCCCTGCATCAGCCCGCTAACTTTCAGCCAGCGCACAGTAAATAAACCCTTAAAATCGCTGCTTTCTGAGTCTGCTCACTGGGTCTTTAATTAACCTCATTATAACAGATGCAGATTTACCTTTTAATAGATTGCTGCATTATCAGTTTAGTGGTTGATGTTTTTTTCCTCATTGATGGCCACAAGCAGTGAGTAGCTATTTTCAAACCGTTGATAATAAGATTCTCCCAAACAGCGTCTGGATTCAGGCTTCAAAAAAGCTCATAACAGAACCAGTGCTCCTCAGCATCAAAAAGAGCTAGCTGAGGTGGGTCAGGTGTATGAATAGGGTGCCTCTTAGGTGAGTAGGTATTTAAAGTTTGTGGGGCAAATAGAGCCAGGCATTGCAGTTTTGATGTATGTTTTTTTTTTTTAAAAGCACTTATCAGCCCACTCAAACTCTTCAGGTGGCTGGGTCATTACGGAAAACATTATTTATAAACTTATTTATTTGTTAATTGTGTTAAAAGTAATGCAGTGAATTACTTAATTAAAAAAGTAATTGATTATATCTGTAGAAGTGTAGAGTCCACAGTGCACAATATGAGCTGCTTCACATTTGGCGCAGACCATTGACAGATGGAGTGACACTTATTGTACAGGCCTCAGGCTCTAAGCCCAAAAGTGGCATATACACAGAGACACAGACGCACATATACACACATACTTAAAACACTGGTGAAGGGTAAAGGCAGTGCAGTGCAGAAGGTCTGTCTCCATGTTGAAGTCTAGCCGACATGGAGACAGTGTTGTGTGTGTGTGTGTGTGTGTGTGTGTGTGTGTGTGTGAGGAGAGAGGAGGAGAGGAGAGAGAGAGAGAGAGAGAGAGAGAGAGAGAGGAGGGAGGGAGAGGAGAGAGAGAGAGAGGCCACTCTACAGACTATTTAGGGATATGAAATTCTTCAGCATGGCCAGCATTCCAAAGTATTGCGAGACACACCGCAGACTAGAGTCATAAGAAGCAACAGTGAGCTGGGGTCAAAACTGAGACAGAAATACAGGCTTCTGCATACGCATATCTATAAGTATGCTTTGTTTTTGATCAATGCATGCAAATCCTTCTCTACCGAGGTCCAGGCTCACCTTCCTTCTCACCAGGTGGACGAAGTCTCACAGACACCGGGGTAAGCGAGGGGGTGGGTAATGAAACTAAAGGCCTTGTTGTCCCACCTCCCAAAGATTCCCTGTCCCAAAAGGAACTGGTTTCTCAAATCTGACTCTGTGGACTCCTGATTGGTAACTGTCATTGGCTTGGAGGCCACTACACGTGCGCCAGCAAGGAGCAAATCTCCCAAACTTGCAGTCTTTGACATTGTGACAATATGTGGTTGTGTCTCCCCATTTAAGTCGGATGCCGGAGCCTGATGGAGAGCCTTGTGTTGTGAGGGGTTGATGAGGGCAGTTGAAAAGCTGTGCAAACTCAAAGTCCAAACAACACTGTGGAAAAAAAAACACTCGGCTTGCAACACTGTGTGCTTCTCTGGCTATTCCAGTCTGCATGCCAAATATTCTTGGGCAAGATGGTAACCCCAATTTGCTCTCTGCTGCATTCACTGGAGTATGAATGTGTGTGAATGTTAGATAGAGAGCACTGCGTAGAAAAAAAAGCTGTATGACTGAGTGTGAATGGGTGAATGAAGCATGTGTGCTTCACAATCTTTGAATTGTTGAGAGAAAGTTGGTGGTGGTATCAGAGGCTATGAAAGCACTTGACACTATTTGTGTGTCAAATGCTTTCATAGCACTTAGTGTGAATGTGAGAGTGAATGAATAGTGCATTGTAAAGCGCTTTGGGTGCCTTGAAAACGCTATATGAAATCCAATCCATCATTATTATTATTATTATTATTATCTTCCAGAAACATAATATTTCTTTGATTGTTGTGCCAAGTTTATTTTCCACTGAATAATACTAGTGTATGCTTTGTCCAGCCTTTCCCTGACTCGAGGGTCCCCACTTTACTGGCTAGGATCTCATCTCGACACTCCTGCATCAGTCCTTCTCTCTGGCCCCATATGAGAAATCTATCATCACTAATTTAGGTGTAAAAATGGATCTTTCTCTATAGCTCCATTCTAACTGTCAAAAATCAAACCTCTTCTATTCAAGCGCACCTTGTGTTTTTTATAATCTCTCATCTTGGTTACTACAATGCACTTTTTACTGGAATCAGCCAGGCCTCCATTGCTCACATACAGCTGATTCAAAACACCATCACTCAATTTTTATCTGGTACCAGCAAGCAAGAACATATCAGTCGAGTTTTGCTTCTGTTTTACTGGCTTCCAGTTTGCTGATGAATCCATTTTAAAATCTTTTATGTGTCTTTAAGTCTCTTAATGGCTATGTCTTATTTTATCTGCATCAGCTGCTCCACTTATATGCCCCACCTCATTCTCTCAGGTCAGCAGGCCAGATGCTTTTGCTCGCTCCAAAGATGCAATGCAAGTTCCTTCACTTGCTGTTTTTAAATCTTGTTTAAAAACACAGTTTTACTCTCTGGCTTTTGACCAAGTGAGAGATACTGAATGTGATCTTAAGTTACATTTTATGTACTCCTTTAACTTGTGTTAAAGGAGCATAGTGTCTTGATGCATGCTCAATCATCCAGTAAGTAAATCCCAAAAGGTTGATTCTATTCATTGGAACGTAGCATTTTAAGAGGGGGAGAAAACAGAGGTCCTTTATTTTAACTTTACTCTGTAATCACTCGATCTGTTTCATAGCTTTTATGGCTAGAATATGTAGACATAGTCAAGTTGTGGAGGTTCTCCACTTTGGTGGCCTCAGGATTTGATCTTTGCTTTTTGCAGATGATGTGGTTTTGTTAGCTTCATCAGGTAGTGACCTCCAGCTTGCATTGGAGCAGTTTGTGGTCAAGTATGAAGCAGGGGGAATAAGAATTAGCACCTTAACAGCTGAACACACCTGTGGCATTCTTTCTACAATAGAAATCAAATATTCTTCAGAATTATTCTTCAGGTTAACCCACTGGTTAACCACCTGCAGAGCACAACTATGATGTGAGAGACCGGGAGCTGTTGGCAATAAAACTAGCACTGGAGGAGTGGAGGTACTAGCTGGAGGCACGATTCAAACCGTTTATTGTCTGGACAGACCATAAAAACCTCACATATCTACGAACCTCAAAACGTCTGAACACTCAACAGGCCAGGTGGCACTATTCTTTACCAGATTTAACTTTTCCATCACCTACAGGCCAGGGTCCCGGAACATCAAACCAGATGCCCTCTCATGCCAGTTTTTAGCGCCGGAGGAGAAACAGGGCCAGAACCTATCCTGCCCGTGACATGTTAGGTCGGGACCATCACGTGGGAAATCGAGTCAACTTTTCGGGAGGCCAAAGAACTGAACCAGATCCCGGAAACGGACCCCCAGGGTGACTCTTCATTTCCTCGTCTGTTCGACCTCAGGTACTGCACTGGGCCCACACTGCCCGCTTCACTTCTCATCCTGAAATCCACAGGACCATTACCTTCCTGCAGCATTATTTCTGGTGCCGTCTCTGCCTCGGGATGCCCGGGAGTATGTCTTGGCTTGTACTACCTGTGCCCAGAACAAACCTGGAAACCAACCACTGCCAGCTATTACAACCCCTCCCTACACCGACATGGCCGAAGTCACATATGGCTCTGGATCTCATCACCAATCTTCCTTCATCTGCAGGTTATAACACAATCCTAACAATTGTTGACTGCTTCTCTAAGCAGCACACTTTGTGCTGCTTCCTAAACTCTTGTCGACTATGGAAACCACTCAACTCGACACTACTCCATTTCGCCTGCACGGCATCCCTGAAGACATCGTTTCCGACTGTGAGCCTCAATTTACCTCACGGGTATGGAAGGAGTTCTGCTCAGCACTTGGCGCCAAGGTTAGACACTCTTCTGGTTATCACCCACAGAGCAACAGGCAGATGCAGTGCACTAACCAGGAGCTGGAAGCCGCCCTTCCTTGTGTTGCTGCTACCAATCATCCCGTCTGGAGTGAACAACTACCCTGGGTGGAGTATGTTCATAATAGCCTGACGTCTTCGGTTACAGGGCTGTCTCTTTTTGAAGCTTCCCTGGGGTTTCAGCCACTGCTCTTTCCGGCACTCGAAGGAGAGCATTCTGTACCATGTGCCCAATGCCATCTTCGCAGGTGTTCCAGAGTATGGAGAGAGTGCTATTATGCACTAAGGAGCGCAAGAAGCGTTTGCCAGACCAAAACTGGACTCCCACTCCTGAATATGCCATCGGTCAAAAGATATGGCTCTCCACTTGCTTCATTCCTATTTGTGCTGAATCTAAAAAAACTTACCCCAAACTTTGTCAGCCTGTCTGAAATCAAAGCTGGTCTCTGTTCACCTGAAACGTCCTCAAAATATGAGAATCCATGATGTTTCCATGTCTCACAAATCAAACTGTTTCTCTCCCGTCCGTTTTGCCTCCTTCCAGGCCCCCTCCGCCCTCCCAGATCATTGATGGTTCCCCCACCTATACTGTCTCCTGCATATGGACTCTTGGCACAGTGGGAGGGTGATCAGTATTTGGTGGACTGAGAGGGCTGCGGGCCTGAAGAGCCCTCGTGGCGGTTTGACATGCTGCAGGATTTTCATCGTCGCCACCCTGTTAAGCCTGATGGGTCGCCAGGAGGCTCATGTTGAGGGGGAGGGGTACTGTCATGGTGCCCGTGTCTCTCCAGCTGGCTCACATTGGGCCACAGTGTTGTTTTTTTTGTTTCTCCCTACCTCTCTCTCCCCCTCTCTTTCCTTCAGTCTTCTCTGTCTGCCTGGGTGGAACTCATTACATGGGCCCATGCTCTGGCGTAGATGATCTGCACCTGCCGTTAATTAGTTCCTGTTTTCCCTGGCCGCTATTTAAGGTTAAAGCTTGGAGCAGCTCATCACTGGAGTGTTGAACCCACTGAGTTCATAAAGCTCGGCTAAGTCTAAGTTGCTTTTGTGATTGGTTGGTGTAGTGTTAACACTCGCTTCTGTGTATAGATTCCCTGGACCTGTCGTGTTTCCTTCCATGGACCCCTAATGCGGCAATATGGACTGGAGTGTGAGAACAGAAAGGCGTGAGTGGCAGAAGAGAAGTAAGTGCTGTCTGAGGAGAGAGTTATGGAGCGTGTCCGAGTGGAGAAAAGATGGACCAGGAACTACTGAAGATTCGTGTATGTGGATTCCCTTCCCTTTTCCTCCCCAGAGGCCTGGATCCCCATCTGTCACTTGTACATAGTCTTGCACCTTGATGAACTTTTGTTTTCCAAGCTGTGTCTGCGCCTGAGTCCGTTCAGTCATGTGTGACATAATGTTTAGTAATCCAGACTGGACTGTTTTACTCTTTGCTGAAGCTGAGAATGCTTTACTGCTTTTTTTGGTGAATTTTTATTCCTTAATTATTTTTTGCTGGTTTTTGGTTTGTTTGTGGTGATTTGGCAGCAGACAAAGTCCCCGAGGGCATGAGGTTTTAGGGGGAATGACTGGATGAAAGAAGCTGCTGCAGTTTGTAAAGGCCATTACACACCAAGTGCATGGTAAAACAGCAACATGAAGTTCTGAATTTTCTGGATCTAAAGTTCTTGTGTATCATACGTACACACTGACGGGATTGTGTCTTTGCAAAAAATTTGTCCCCCAAAAAACGAGCTGGAAAAAAAATTACGTTGACATCAAGCAATGGTGAGATGGTCCTCCTGTTTCTAAACAAGAAAGGAAGAAACTGAGAGTGTGGGTTCATCTGAATCTCAGGAGAAGGCAGCAGCTGGGAGAATTTCATGGTTTGAGACAAGCTGTATCACAACCACTTTCACACATATTTCACGATGTCAGAGGGCAGTTTGAACTCTTCTTGGTAGTGTTGGGATCACATCTGAGGACACAGAAAAATAATTTCAGAGCCCCACTGACCCAGGCTGTGTCTAGCTGTGCGTCTGAGGTATGTGTATTGAGTACCGGAGTGTGTTTTGAGCTACAAGTGCAAGTTTTGCCAAATGCAGTGGTCTGTGTAGTCAGATCTCTTTATACAGATCTGAAAAATCAGGCTTGGTTAAAAAAAAAAAAAAAAAATGCTGCAAATTCATCCAGTGAAATCACAGCTGCATTAAAAACAGGCGACTCTGAAAATGATTTTTAACACATGAAATATTTGCACAGATTCTAGGCTTCTGGTGTGCAAAGAATGGAAGTCTCCTTCCTGGTTCATCCATCCATCTATCCATTCTCTTCCACTTATCATTGTTGCATACTGGGGGATTTAATAAATTTGGCCAGATTTCTAGAAATGAATGCTGCTCCAGCTAAAGTGCGATGGATGCCATCTCTCATAACATGACCATAATTTTGGTAGAAATTTTCTGAATTATCTGTAAAACACATATTGTCTTTAAATATACATGTATTTTGCCAGAAACACCAGAATCTCTAATTAAACCTCACAAAATGATTTAAACAACCACCAAACAGCTAAAACAGTAAATGAGAGCAGGTAAACGGATTCCACAAAAAGACGTAAACACAAAGCGCGGACCTGATGCATCAGAATCAGTGAGATGTCGGCTTTCTCACCCGATGGCACATGCCAGTGTAGCCGGATGGGCTACTTGCCTTTCTCTCTTTCTCTCTCTCTCTCGGTCGCTCGCTTGCTTCACCTTCCCTCTCTTTTTCCGCTGCACTCGGTCCTTGTATCAAGTGATTGGACTAATTGGGAAACCACCTGCACACTGATTACAGGGTGGTGTTTGTCTGTATAAAGGGAAGCCGGGTTTTTGTTGGTTCATTCCTCCCGAGCTTCTGGCACAACACAGCAGTAAATGTTGGCCTATTGTTACGGATTAATTTACCGAAACGATCGGATTGTGTGACAGTTACAGGTAGGCTTCCGTTTGACCTCTGATTTCTCTCAGAAATATTGGAACTAGTTGTAATATTTCTGCAACCCGTTGTAGCGCGGCCGTTTCTCTTTCCTTTTACTCCAGCCATAGTGGAGAGAAGCGTTTGACTTACGTCCACTGTGCAGTATAGCGCATCCGGTCTTGGGGTAAGCCACTCATATTATAGCTACTAGTATTTGTAAATTAGAGAAGATTAAGGTTATCTTTGCCCTTTTGTTTGCAGGGTTCGATTGCTGCCGCACCCTCTCAGTGATCAATCGCCTGATTTTAAGTGAAGAGTTGAAACGCCTGCCTAGCTGCTGTTTCAGGGCTCCTCTGCAGTGGAGCTGCTGTCTTGTTTTGCTCCTGCTGTTTTGCCTCGCCTCGCCTCGTTGGGGCTTTGGGGTTTTACTTTGAGCTCCTTCTGGACTATTCTTTGCACTCCAGCTCAGTGGCGTGTCCAGCAGGGTGGCCTGCCCCCCAACAAGACTGGCCACCCCAGGTACCACCCCGAAGCTATAACATTAAAATTCAATCAAATATCAAATGTACGATTATGTTTTCACAGTGAAGGTCAGATATCCGAGTGTAAGTGAATGCAGCATTGGCTTCTGCACTATGAGCATCACGTTAGCAAAGGAAGGAGAGCCAAGCACGAAAGATGGTACCGCAGAAAACAATTTTGGGCGAAAGATAAGGAGGAGAGAATAAATGTCCTGGTAAGTAATAAGTTTGAGTTTAGTAAACTTCGGTGAAATTAGAATACCAAGGAAAAAAATAACACTTAAAGAATTATTTCAGACAGTAGGCTACTGGGGGGAGCTAGCATAAGAGCTATGAGTTATAAGATATAATCCAAGTCGTAACATTGCTGTATGGAGCTGCAGATTTGGTTGCAGGTTAATACTGGCAGTGTCACCATGCCAGCTGACTGTATTTCATCATCAGCCAGTGTTGTTCTTTATACATCAGTATTACCAAAGTTTACCATAAGGCAGCACTTATACTACACTGTGCGGTCTAGCTAATTTCTCTCATTACTTATCCTATCTGCCAGCTCCATGTTATGAATAGAGTGTAAATCACGCCATAAATGGCTGTGCCATGTTTAATGCGGGGATGTGCAGCTCTGGTTCTCAAGGCTCCTGTCCTCCCAGTTTCAGATGTTGCCATATTTCAACACCGCTGATTTAAAGAAAAATTTCCAGACTTGTGGACAACTAGGTGTTTGGGGATTATTTGATTTGGATTGGCTATGTTGGTATAGTGTAACATCTAAAACATCTTCCCAAATCAAAAACCCTGGATTAACGGAGATGTTCGCACGGCGCTGGCGGCACGGAGCACCGCCTTTGCCTCCGCGAACACATCGGACTACAAACACGCACATTACCAACTCCGGAAGACGATCAAAGCAGCCAAACGTGAGTACAGGGACAGGGTAGAGCAACAGTTTGACAACCCTCGGAGTATGTGGCAGGGACTAAACACGATCACAGACTTTAGAGGGAAAACCAGCACACCGCAGACCACGGCCTCTCTGTGTGAGGATCTAAACGTATTCTACGCTAGATTCGACACAGCGAACACCATGAGACCGGACAGTGTGCGCACCGCGGATGACGTCAGTGCGCACACTGTGTCTGAGGAGGATGTGCGGAAGTGCTTCAGGAGAGTGAACGCACGCAAAGCTACTGGTCCGGACGGGATTCCCAGCCGCGTCCTCAAGTCATGCGCGGCTCAGCTGGCTGGAGTGTTTACACACATCTTCAACCTCTCCCTCTCTCTGTCTGTAGTCCCAGCCTGCTTCAATATGGCCACCATCGTCCCTGTACCCAAATCCTCCACCATCTCCTCATTGAACGACTGGCGACCTGTAGCCCTGACCCCCATCGTGAGCAAATGCTTCAAGAAGCTGGTCAGGGACTTCATCTGCTCTGCACTACCCGACTCACTGGACCCTCTACAGTTCGCATACCGCCACAACAGGTCCACTGATGATGCCATAGCCCTGACACTCCATGCTGCCCTGTCACACCTGGAGAAGAGAGACACGTATGTGAGAATGCTGTTTGTAGATTACAGCTCAGCATTCAACACCATCGTTCCCTCGAAGCTGGACAGGAAACTGCAGGATCTAGGACTGAGCAGCTCCCTCTGCAGCTGGATCCTTAACTTCCTGTCTGACAGACGCCAAGTGGTCAGACTGGGCAGCACCACCTCATCCCCCACCACACTGAACACTGGTGCTCCACAGGGGTGTGTACTGAGCCCTCTCCTGTACTCACTCTACACCTACGACTGCACGGCCACTAGCAACTCCAACATCATTGTGAAGTTTGCGGACGACACTACAGTGGTGGGTCTTATCACCAACGGTGATGAGACGGCCTACAGGGAGGAGGTCAGCGCCCTGACCCACTGGTGTCAAGACAACCATCTCACCCTCAACGTCGCAAAGACAAAGGAGTTGATAATGGACTTCCGGAGGTGCAGAGGAGTACACACCCCCATCACCATCAACGGCGCCGCTGTGGAGAGAGTGAGCAGCTTCCGCTTCCTTGGTGTACATCTGGCTGAGGATCTTACGTGGTCAGTACACATAAACAAAACAGTGAAGAAGGCACAGCAGCGCCTCTTCTTTCTCAGGAGACTGAAAAGATTCGGCATGAGCCCCCGCATCCTCAGGACCTTCTATCGCTGTGCCATTGAGAGCATCCTCACTGGATGCATCACCACCTGGTATGGCAACAGCACCGCTTACAACCGCAAAGCTCTCAGAGAGTAGTGCGGTGTGCGGAACGGATAATTGGAGGTGAGCTTCCCTCCCTCCAGGACATCTACAGGAAGCGGTGCCTGAGGAAAGCGGGGAGGATCATCAAGGACTCCAGTCACCCCAGCCATAAACTCTTCAGACTACTTCCATCAGGAAGGAGGTTCTGCAGCATCCGGTCCCGTACCAGCAGACTGAGAGACAGCTTTTTCCACCAGGCCATCAGACTGCTGAACACGTCATAGACACCTCACCCTCACTACTGGAACTTCAACATTATGCACTCCATACTATACATAAATACCACTGTTTTGCACATACCAACCTCTGTATATTTTACATATCTTATTTTATTGTTTACTTATTTCATTTGTAAAACATGTATATACACACTCACACACACACGTAGAAAAACATATTTAGTACACACGTTCAGTAATGTATATACCTTATACATTGTACATATATTTATTACTTTTTAGATTAGCCATTTTTATATTTCGCTTGTTTTTTGCACAACTCTGTTGCTTGTGAAGCCCGCACACAAGAATTTCACTCACATGTACTGTACCAGTGTACCTGCACATGTGACGTGACAATAAAAGTGATTTGATTTGATTTGATTTGAAAATGTGCAGGATAGGGGTCCATGAGGGCCAGAATTGACATCCCTGACTTCTAGTCAAGGTCATACATCAGGAAAGTTGTTTGTGACCTAAGTTTTTGCTTTATTACTTCAGGGCAGACCAGAAGAATAGGAAGAATGAAAAGATCTCAAAATGTTGAGAATTTCTTCCTTAAGAAGGCTAAAATACAACCAGAAGCAGAGAGCAATGTCAGGGAAAGGTGGACTGAGCAGCAGTCATCATTGTCACCTGTGAGTTCTACAAATGAAGGTATGTATGAGAATGAATAAGGAAAATGCAAAGAAGGGATGTTTATATTGTCAATTGTTCAACCGATCCATAGGGGACAAATCCTAATATTTGGGAATAAATAATTAACTAAGCAAATATATGTATTGTGGTACATAATTGGAAAGTAAAACAAATCCTGTTTAAAGAACAAGTTTTTTTATTTAATGAAATCTAATATTTTTATGATATATTTATACATATATATATATATATATATATATATATATATATAATTAAAAATATATACATATAATAATTTAAAAAAAAATTGTTTATATATATTTATATACTCTGTAACACGTTTTGCCATCCGTCACCGTAACAGGCGGATCCACCTATTCTAAGTCACTGATAATATTTAATGAAGCATAGAGTAGGTACTTGAGTAAATGTTCACTTTCAAAACATAAATATTTTGCAACTGCAAGTGCTGCTGTTTACAAATGTTTTTGTAATTCTTGTCTTCCTAACATGTAACAGACTCTTATTAAAAGTTCAAGAGGTTTATTCTTGCACAATTTATACTGAAAACATTATCAAAAGAAGGCATAGAAAGTATTTATTTGCTTTCAGGTTTGATTCAAATGTTAGTCTGAATCAAACCTGAAAGCATGTGCTAAGAAACTGATACTGCCTCCGCTGGTTGCCAAATCCTGGTTTGTGGGGAGCTGCACGAGACTGAGCCAGGTTGCGGACAATCGTAACCAGCACCAGCTGTGGGTTGACTCGCAGAGTACAAGTATTTCCAAACTTTTTTTTTTTTTTTTTTTTTTTTTTGGTGTGTGTGGGGTTTCTTTTTGGTCCACCGCTGCTGGTAAGTCCCAGTTGTATGTTTATTGTGTGGATGCTTTAGGCATCCACACTATTGAGTTCCTGTTTCTCTTATTGTGTGGATGCTTTATGCATCCACACTATTGAGTTCCTGTTTCTCTTTATTGTGTGGATGCCCTCAAGGGCTTCCACACTATTGAGTTCCTGTTTCTCTTTATTGTGTGGATGCCCTAAAAGGGCTTCCACACTATTGAGTTCCTGTTTCTCTTTATTGTGTGGATGCTTTAAGGCATCCACACTATTGTTTTCCTGTTTCTCTTTATTGTGTGGATGCCCTAAAAGGGCTTCCACACTATTGAGTTCCTGTTTCTCTTTATTCTTTATTATTCCTCTAGTTGCTTCCGTACACTTTTTGGCACTTAACTACTTTCTCAGTTTTCAGCCGATTTTCTCAGTTCAAACTCTATACTGTTCTGCTCTTTCTGCTAATGATGGCTATGACTTTTGGTGTTTATTACTGTTATACTTTTTAAAATATTACACTTTTTTCCTTTAATTTGTCCCATTGAAATGAATGGGAAACTTCCACAATTCTGCTAAAACTTGCTTGTCTTTGAAACTTAACTACTTTGTCATACTTTCACCTAGAAACTCCATTCAAACTTTAAAATGTTCTCAGATTATTGGGCTATTCCTGTCTGATTCAGCTTTTTCAGATCTTCTACCGTTTTAATCTTATCTCTCTTTAAGTTTTCAGTTGCAAAATTGTGATTTTTCAGAAAATACATGCGTTGCTATGGTTGCTATGCAATTAAGTCAGAGTGAGTGCTGGTCCGTTCTGAATTTTCTCTTCATGTCTAAACAACTTCTTGCTACTCACTCAATTTCCACTCAACTCCCACAAATTATACATCAAAACGTAGGTATTTTTGCTGGCTTTCAGAAAATGTCACTATCATTCTTGTGGGACTTATAGATTTTTTGCAAATCTCCTCAGAGTAACACAAAGTCTGAAAACTCTCCATAGAAACTCAATGGAGAGTTTCTTCAAAATCACCGCTGGATTTCTCTAATGAGAAGCATTTTCAAATCGTCATATCTCCTTAACGAAACAAAGTTGAGACATGAGGCTTGTGCCAATATATCTTCAGACATCCCTGATGCTCACAATTCAAGAATTTTTTCCTCACCTATTACCGTTTGGCCATGAATTACACTTGTTTGAGGGTAGGAAATTTGTCCCTCGCTCAGATTTCTTCAGATTTCAAACTCTGGAAATGAGGCACTTTTTTCTCTCGTCATATCTTTTTGATGGATTTCAACAGAGACCTGAAAATTTCCATGACTGTTCACCAAAGCCTGCTGTTTCTTACGGTGAAAGAATGATTTTGATGCTCCATATAGATTAAGAGTTACAAAACGTTGTTTGAGGGCAAGTCAAGGCAGTTTTGCTTCGCCTCTACTCAGTTACAGTGTATTACAAGTCATATATCTTCAATAATTTATATTTTATCTCTGAATTATGAAGACCTACAGATTCCCCCATCTCTTCTGAACAAATCGGTGTCAGAATGAGCGTTCTAGCCCCTACGGTTAGGAAATTATGGCCATTTGTTCGAGGGAATCCTGAATGTGAGAAATACACTGCAGAAAACTCATAGCTGTCTCTGTGTCTGTGTGTGTAAGTGCTGATTACAGCAGGTGCAGCCAATTTAGCTGACCTAGATATACCAAGCCCAGACTCTTAACAGCCCCTGTACACTTTGCTCTATGTGTATGTGTGTGTATATCAATATTTCTCCCATGTTAAAGTATTACTCCTCCATAATAGTATTTGTGCTAAATCAAAGTACTTCTACTACATCTTAGTACTTCTGCTCAATCATAGTATTTTTGCCAAATCATGGTTTTGGGGCCAAACCATAATATTTATTTTATGTTATGACATTACTACTAAGTGGAGGAATGTCTGTTATGTTATAGTATATGTGCTGAATATAGTATTTCTGCCAAATCATAGTATTTATGCAAAATCATAGTATTTATGCAAAATTACAGTATTTCTGCTAAAAAGCAGAAATAGTACCTTTTAGAAGAAATTTCTGTCAAAAGATATTATTTATGTTAAAACATGGTATTTCTGCTAAATCGTAGTATTTCTGCCAAATCATAGTATTTGTACTAAGTCATAGTACTTGTGCCAAATCATAGTATTTTTACCCAATCATAGTATTTCTGCCATATCATCGTATTTGTGGCAAATCATGGTATTTTTTTGCCAAATCATGGTATTTGTGCCAAACCATGTTATTTGTGCCCAATTAAAATTTCTGTTATATTATAGTATTACTACTAAGTCGTAGAATTTCTGTTATGTTATAGTATATCTGCTGATTATAGTATATGTGCCAAATCATAGTATTTATAACAAATCATAGTATTTGGGCCCAAACATTGTATTTCTGCCAAATTGTAGCATTTGTGCAAAAACATACTGTGTCTGCAAAATCATAGTATATCTGTTATGTTATAGTATTACTACTAAGGCATAGTATTTCTGCCAAATCATAGTATTCCTTCAAAATCATAGTATTACTGCAGTTTCATAGTATTTGAGCAAAATCGTAGTATTCGTGCAAAATCACATTATAACTGCTATGTTATAGTATTACTACTAAGGATATAGTATTTTTACCAAATCATAGTATTCCTTCAAAATCATAGTAATACTTCAATTTCATAGTATTTGAGCGAAATCGTAGTATTTGTGCAAAAACATACTATGTCTGCAAAATCACAGTATATCTGTTATGTTATAGTATTACTACTAATGCATAGTATTTCTACCAAATCATGGTATTCCTTCAAAATAATAATATTACTGCAATTTCATAGTATTTGAGCGAAATCGTAGTATTTGTACTAAATCATGGTACTTGTGCCAAATCATAGTATTTTTTGCAAATCATAGTATTCGAACCAAAACATAGTATTTGTACGAAGTCATAGTATTTTTTTCTAAATCATAGTATTTCAATCAAATCTCAGTAGCTGTGCTGAAACGCAGTATTATTGCCAAATCATAGTATTTGTACTGAAACATAGTACTTGTGCCAAATCATAGTATTTGTACTAAATCATAGTACTTGTGCCAAATCATAGTATTTCTGCCATATTGTGCTAGTTGTGCAAAAACATAGACTGTCTTCAAAATCATAGTATATCTATTATGTTATAGTATTACTACTAAGTCGTAAACTCTCTATTTTGTTATAGTATATCTGCTGAATACAGTATATGTGCCAAATCATAGTATTTATAGCAAATCATAGTATTTGTGCTTAAACATAGTATTTGTGCCACATTATAGTATTTGTGTAAAACCAGAATGTCTGCAAAATCATCATATATCTGTTATGTTACAGTATTACTACTAAGGTATAGTATTTCTGGTAAATCATAGTATTTCAACTAAATAATAGTATTTCTGCCAAATCATAGTATTTGTTTCAAATCATAGCATCTGATCCAAATCATAGTATTTGTACAAAGTCATAATATCTTTTCTAAATCATAGTATTTCAATCAAATCTCAGTAGTTGTGCTAAAACGTAGTATTATTGCAAAATCATAGTATTTGGGCCCAAACATAGTATTTCTGCCAAATTGTAGTATTTGTGCAAAAACATAGAATTTCTACAAAATCATAGTATATCTGTTATGTTATAGTATTACTACTAAGGCATAGTATTCCTACCAAATCATAGTATTCCAAATCATAGTATTACTGCAATTCCATAGTATTTGAGTGAAATTACAGTGTTTCTGCAAAAACATTGTATTTCTGCTAAATCATAGTATTTCTGTTATCTTAAAGTACTTGCACTCAATTATAGTATTTGTACCAAAGTTTAGTATTTCTGCCAAATCACATTATCTCTGCTAAATCATAGTGTCTGCCAAATCATAATATTTGTGCCTAAGCACAGCATTTGTACCAAAACATAGTATTGCTGCTATATCATAGTCTTTGAGCCAAATCATAGTATATGTCCTAAAACATAGTATTTCCGCCAAATCATAGTATTTGTCCTAAAGCATAGTATTTCAACAAAATCACAGTATTTCTGCTATGTTATAGTATTTGTGCTTGTAGAAAAACCTGTGTTAGTGTGAGCTACATTACCCAGCAGCCTCTGAGCAGTGAGGGGATTCATGGGACTTCTGAGCTAGATGGTCTTCCTTCGTTCCTGGGCTAACGATTACAGACATTCTGTGTAAAACCAGAATGTCTGCAAAATCATCATATATCTGTGATGTTATAGTATTACTACTAATGCATAGTATTTCTGCAAAATCATAGTATTTTTGCAGAAACCTTGTACTTCTGGTAAATAATAGTATTTGTGCCAAATCATAGTATTTGTGCCAAAATATTGTATTTGTACAAAGTCATAATATTTCTTCTAAATCATAGTATTTCAATCAAATCTCAGGAGTTGTGCTAAAACGCAGTATTATTGCCAAATCATAGTATTTGTACTCAAACATATCAGTTCAACTTATTTAACTCTTCTCAACAGCCCAACACCTCTTCTTCACCCCGTTTCAGCAGAATTGTGAGTGTTTTCACCCCTTTTCAGCACAAATCCCAGCTTTTTCAGGTGTTTTCAACAGAAATCTCTTTTTTAGCAGACATTCTGCTGATTCACCTGTTTTCAGTGCAACGTTCTACTTCTTTACCTCTTTTCAGTAGAAATTCTGCTGATTCACCTATTTTAAGCAGAATTTTCAGCCTTTCACCTCTTATCAATACAAATCTCAGTATCTTCTGCTCATTTCAGAGGAAACCATTTCACCTCTTTTCAGTAGAAATTTGAACTTCTGTACCCCTTTGAAGCAGAATCTTTGCCTTTTCACCTCTTTTCAGCAAAAGTTTCTGTTTTTTCACTTCTTTTCAGCATAATTTTTCAGTTTCTATACCGCCATACAATTTTTGCAGCTTTTCATCTTTTTCAGTCATTTTCAGCAGGCAACTTCAGCGTTAAGGCATCCACACAGCATTTTCGCAGGAAATGCAAATTTTTCTAGTTCTTTATTATTATTATTCTAGTTGCTTCCGTACGTTTTTTGGACTTTAACTACTTTAACAATTTTCAGCCGATTTTCACCGTTCAAATTTTAAACTATTCAGCTTTTTCTGCTAACGACTGTTATGACTTTTGGTATTTTTAACTGTTATACTTTTTAAAATATTAAGCTTTTTTCCTTTAATTTGTCCCATTGAAATGAATGGGAAACTTCTGCAATTCTGCTAAAACTTGCTTGATTTTGAAACTTAACTACTTTGTCATACTTTCGCCTAGAACAACCATTCAAATTTTAAAATGTTCACAAATTATTGGGCTATTCATGAATGATTCAGCTTTTTCATATCTGTTACCGTTTTCATCTTATCCCTCTTTAAGTTTTGAGTTTCATCTTTGTGATTTTTCACAAAATACATGCGTTGTTATGGTTGCTATGCACTTGGCTTCCAGTGTGCCACTGTAAGTTTCGCAGTCTTCTCTTCATGTTCGAACAACTTCTTGCTACTTGCTCAATTTTCACCTAACTTCCACAAATTATACATCAAAACGTAGGTATTTTTGCTGGCTTTCAGAAAATGTCACTATCATTGTTGTGGGATTTATAGAATTTTGGCAAATCTCCTCAGACCAACACAAAGTCTGAAAACTCTCCATAGAAAGTCAATGGAGAGTTTGTTCAAAATCACCGCTGGATTTCTCTAATGAGAGGCATTTTCGAATCGTCATATCTCCTTAACGAAGCGAAGTTAAGACATGAGGCTTGTGCCAATATATCTTCAGACACTCCTGATGCTCACAATTCAAGAATTTCTTTCTCATCTATTACCATTTGGCCATGAATTGGGTTTGTTTGAGGGCAGGAAATTTGTCCCTCGCTCAGATTTCTTCAGATTTCAAACTCTGGAAATGAGCCACTTTTTTCTCTCGTCATATCTTTTTGATGGATTTCCACAGAGACCTGAAAATTTCCATGATTGTTCACCAAAGCCTGCTGTCTCTTACGGTGAAAGAATTATATCAATACTCCAAAGAGATTTAGAGTTAGAAAGCGTTGTTTGAGTTCAAGCCAAGGCAGTTTTCGCTTGCCTATACTCAGTTATGGTGCATTAGAAGTCAAATATCTTTAAAAATTCATATTTTAATGATAAATTCTCAACACTGTAAGATTCCCCCATCTCTTCTGAACAAAACGGTGTAAGAATGACCGTTCTAGCCCCTACGGTTAGGAAATTATGGCCATTTGTTTGAGAGGAATCCTCACTATGAGAAATTCACTGCAGAAATCCTGTCTCTGTGCTCTGTGTGTGTAAAAACGGCTGCACCTGTTTTGGCGGGAAAAAGTGCACAGGCTCTCTGATTGGTGGATTCAAATTCAGCAGCTCCCAGGCTCCTTGACTGAGCTAGAAACTTACTTCTCTCTCCCTGTGTGTGTGTGTGTGTGTGTTTGTGTGTGTGTGTGTGTGTTTGTGTGTGTGTGTGTGACAGAGAGAGAGAGGGAGAGAGAGAGAGAGAGAGAAAGCCTCTTTATGGGATGATCTCATTGTAAGATTCAAATTCAATATATTTAGACTGGTTGACTGAATTGGATCTTGTGTGTGTGTGTGTGTGTGTGTGTGTATGTGTGTGTGTGTGTGTGTGTGACAGAGAGAGAGAGAGAGAAAGCCTTTTTATGGGATGATCTCATTGTAAGATTTAAATTCAATATATTTAGACTGGTTGACTGAATTGGATCTTGTGTGTGTGTGTGTGTGTGTGTGTGTGTGTGTGACAGAGAGAGAGAGGGAGAGAGAGAAAGAGAGAGAGAGAGAAAGCCTCTTTATGGGATGATCTCATTGTAAGATTCAAATTCAATATACTTAGACTGGTTGACTGAATTGGATCTTGTGTGTGTGTGTGTGTGTGTGTGTGTGTGTGTGTGTGTGTGACAGAGAGAGAGAGGGAGAGAGAGAGAGAGAGAGAGAAAGCCTTTTTATGGGATGATCTCATTGTAAGATTCAAATTCAATATATTTAGACTGGTTGACTGAATTGGATCTTGTGTGTGTGTGTGTGTGTGTGTGTGTGTGTGTGACAGAGAGAGAGAGGGAGAGAGAGAAAGAGAGAGAGAGAGAAAGCCTTTTTATGGGATGATCTCATTGTAAGATTTAAATTCAATATATTTAGACTGGTTGACTGAATTGGATCTTGTGTGTGTGTGTGTGTGTGTGTGTGTGACAGAGAGAGAGAGGGAGAGAGAGAAAGAGAGAGAGAGAGAAAGCCTTTTTATGGGATGATCTCATTGTAAGATTCAAATTCAATATACTTAGACTGGTTGACTGAATTGGATCTTGTGTGTGTGTGTGTGTGTGTGTGTGTGTGTGTGTGTGTGACAGAGAGAGAGAGGGAGAGAGAGAGAGAGAGAGAGAAAGCCTTTTTATGGGATGATCTCATTGTAAGATTCAAATTCAATATATTTAGACTGGTTGACTGAATTGGATCTTGTGTGTTTGTGTGTGTGTGTGTGTGTGTGTGACAGAGAGAGGGAGCGAGAGAGAGAGAGAGAAAGCCTCTTTATGGGATGATCTCATTGTAAGATTCAAATTCAATATATTTAGACTGGTTGACTGAATTGGATCTTGTGTGTGTGTGTGTGTGTGTGTGTGTCTGTGTGTGTGTGTGTGTGTGTGATTTAAATTCAATATAGTTAGACTGGTTGACTGAATTTGATCCTGTGTGTGTCTGTCTGTGCATGTGTGTTACCATATGTGTACATATTTGTGGTTGTATGACTGTTATACTTTTTTTTTGCTGATTTTCTTTTCATTTAACAATTACATTTGAGGGACACTTAGCATGTTCAGGATTTTTTCAGCTGTCCATTTTGCTTTTCCAATTTTTCTATTTAAGTTATTACTATTGTGCTAAGTCATAGCATTTCTGCTGCTTTTCAGTATTTGTGCTAAATACAGCATTTCTGCTATTTTATAAGATTTGTGCTAAATATAGTATTTCTGCCAAATATAGTATTTCTGTCAAATTACAGCATTTCTGCTATGTTGTACTGTTTCTCTGAATCATAGTATTTCTGTAATGTTTAAGAATGTTTGGTGTTAAGGTTCAATGTTGAGAGAGGAATCCAAAAATAACCACAGATCCGGTCCGGTGTGCAATTAGACAGCATTTTAATAAACACATGTGTGAGTCCGACCGCTGTGCAGATTTCAGCGTCGAACTGAACTTACAATCATTAGACAAAGGCTTTATAGGGTTTGCAGTCTTCCTGTTACCAGGCAGACTTAAACAAAGCATACGTCACTCCAAAACCACAATGACTCTTAACATAGTCTAAAACAACATCGTCTTCGCGTCGACGGCAGGTGCTTCCTGTCTCCATCCTGCCCAGGCTTATCTTCCTGGAACATCAAGTCCATGTTCTGCACAAAATGTCACTCATACAGGCACAACTTTGCAGTTATAAACTCTTACCTACTAACTGAGTCTATCTGTGTGTGTGTGCACGTGCGGGGGCGCGTGCATGCTGTGTACTGCGTACGTGTCATGACCTCTCGTACTATATGTGTCTGTATGTGTGTCTCGCCCTTAAATGCTCTCTTTGCTTTCAGTTTCACTTCTGCAAAAGCCTGCAACTTCAAAAGCCTATAACTTCCTGTCTCTGCCCTCTACACAGAAACACTGAGATCATAGAAGCATTAAAAACATTTAAAATTATAGATTCAACTCAACCGTTTAAAGTGGTTCTTCTTGGACCTGTAATAAAGACTAATATAATACCCATATATTTGAACATCTGAATGCCCCTGAATGCAACATCACTATTAACATGAAATGGTAATGATGATTATAAAAATAGCAGCAAATAATAGCAGTAAAATATTCCTACTCCTCTCACTCCGGAGGAGTCATAACTTTTTGTTGGATTTCCACAGAGACCTGAAAATTTCCATGACTGTTCACCAAAGCCTGCTGTCTCTTACGGTGAAAGAATGATATCTATACTCCAAATAGATTTAGAGTTAGAAAGCGTTGTTTGAGGGCAAGTCAAGGCAGATTTCACTTGCCTCTACTCAGTTATGGTGCATTAGAAGTCAAATATCTTCAATAATTCATATTTTAATGATAAATTGTCAACACTTTAAGATTCCCCCATCTCTTCTGAACAAAACGGTGTAAGAATGACCATTCTAGCCCCTACGGTTAGGAAATTATGGCCATTTGTTTGAGAGGAATCCTCACTATGAGAAATTCACTGCAGAAATCCTGTCTCTGTGCTCTGTGTGTGTAAAAACGGCTGCACCTGTTTTGGCGGGAAAAAGTACACAGCCTCTCTGATTGGTGGATTCAAATTTAGCAGCTCCCAGGCTGCTTGACTGAGCTAGAAACTTGATTTTCTCTCCCTGTGTGTGTGTGTGTGTGTGTGTGTGTGTGTGTGTGTGTGTGTGTGTGTGAGAGAGAGAGACAGAGAGAGAGAGAGTGAGGGCGAGAGAGAGTTTTTATGGGAGCATCTTATTGTATGATTTAAATTCAATATATTTAGACTGGTTGACTGAATTGGATCCTGTGTGTGTCTCTCTGTGCTTGTGGGACTTTTTGCAGCTGTCCATTTTGCTTTTCCAATTTTTCTATTTAAGTTATTACTATTGTGCTAAGTCATAGCATTTGTGCTGCTTTTCAGTATTTGTGCTAAATACAGCATTTCTGCTAAATCATACTATTTCTGCTATTTTATAAGATTTGTGCTAAATACAGCATTTGTGCTAAATCATACTATTTCTGCTATTTTATAGGATTTGTACTTAATATAATATTTCTGCTTAATTATAGTATTTCTGCCATTTTATAGTATTTGTGCTAAAACATAGTATTTCTACTAAATGCAGTATTTCTGGGTAATCATTGTATTTCTATATATTTCTGCCAGGTCCCCAGGGAGTCAGTCCTAATATTCAAATTTACATATCAGGACCTGGACGGCTTCCCAGCCAGCCAATCATATCTGAGTCCTGGCACATTTAAATTTGCATATTGGGGCATTCATGGCTTCCCAGCCAGCCAATCATATCTGAGTCCTGGCACATTCAAATTTGCATATTGGGACCTTCATGGCTTCCCAGCCAGCCAATCATATCTGAGTCCTGGCACATTCAAATTTGCATATTGGGACCTTCATGGCTTCCCAGCCAGCCAATCATATCTGAGTCCTGGCACATTCAAATTTGCATATTGGGACCTTCATGGCTTCTCAGCCATGGTATTAGTGCCAATCATATCTGAGTCCTGGCACATTCAAATTTGCATATTGGGACCTTCGTGGCTTCTAAGCCCACCAATCATCTATGTCATATATCTCTAATATTTCATATTTTTATTTTAAATGGTCAGCATTTCAAGATTCCCCTATGTCTTCTGAATAAAATGGTCTAAGAATGACTGTTTTAGCCCCTACGGTTAGAAATTTATGGCTGTTTGTTTGAGGGGAATTCTCACTATGAGAAATAGACTGCAAAAATCCTCTCTCTCTCTGTGCTGCATGTGTAAAAGCCTGCACTTGGTGCACCAGTTTTGGCGGGAAAAAGCACACAGCCTCTCTGATTGGTGGATTCAAATTGAGAAGGTCACAGCTGTTTGACTGACCTAGAAACATGCTGTTAACAGCCCCTGTTCACTTTCTGCTGCTGCTGCTGCTGTGTGTGTGTGTGTGTGTGTGTGTGTGTGTGTGTGTGTGTGTGTGAGACAGAGAGAGAGAGAAAGGGAGGGCGAGAGAGAGTTTTTATGGGAGCATCTTATTGTATGATTTTAATTCAATATATTTAGACTGGTTGACTGAATTTGGTCCTGTGTGTGTCTCTCTGTGCATGTGTGTTTCAATATGTGTCCATATTTGTGATTGTGTGACTGTTATACTTTTTTTTGCTGATTTTCTTTTCATTTAACAATTACATTTGAGAGACCCTTTGCATGCTCAGGATTTTTTCAGCTGTCCATTTTGCTTTTCCAATTTTTCTATTTAAGTTATTACTATTGTGCTACGTCATAGCATTTCTGCTGCTTTTCAGTATTTGTGCTAAATACAGCATTTCTGCTATTTTATAAGATTTGTGCTAAATATAGTATTTCTGTCAAATTACAGCATTTCTGCTATGTTGTACTGTTTCTCTAAATCATAGTATTTCTGTAATGTTTAAGAATGTTTGGCTAAATATATTCTTTCTGTTATCTTATACTATTTCTCCTAAATTCTTGTATTTTTGAGAAGTTATCGTGTTTCTGGTAAGTTACAATATTTCTGCTAAGTTCTGCTATGCTATTGTATTTCTGCCAAGTATTATGTTTCCTCTAAGATATTGCAGTTCTGCTAAGTAATTACATTTTTGCTAAGTTCTTATGCTTCTGCAAAGTTATTACAATTTTTTGCAAAGGTTTTACAACTTCTGCAACTTTTCAGCTTTTTCAGCTAGTTTCAGCTGACAGCTTCAGCTTTACAGCATCCACACTGCATTTTCGCAGGAAATGCAAATTTTTCTAGTTCTTTATTCCACTATTTACTAGTTGCTTCCGTACGTTTTTTGGCACTTAACTACTGCCTCAGTTTTCAGCCGATTTTCTCCGTTCAAACTCTAAACTGTTCTGCTCTTTCTGCTAATTCCTGCTATGACTTTTGGTGTTTATTACTGTTATACTTATTAAAATATTACACTTTTTTCCTTTAATTTGTCCTATTGAAATGAATGGGAAACTTCCACAATTCTGCTAAAACTTGCTTGTTTTTGAAACTTAACTACGTTCTCATACTTTCACCTAGAAACTCCATTCAAACTTTAAAATGTTCTCAGATTATTGGGCTATTCCTGAGTGATTCCGCTTTTTCAGATCTTCTACCGTTTTAATTTTATACCTCTTTAAGTTTTCAGTTGCAAAATTGTGATTTTTCAGAAAATACATGTGTTGCTATGGTTGCTATGCAATTAACTCAGAGTGAGGGCTGCTCTGTTCTGAATTTTCTCTTCATGTCTGAACAACTTCTTGCAACTCGCTCAATTTCCACTCAACCCCCACAAATTATACATCAAAATGTAGGTATTTTTGCTGGCTTTCAGAAAATGTCACTATCATTGTTGTGGGCGTTACAGAATTTTGGCAAATCTCCTCAGACCAACACAAAGTCTGAAAACTCTCCATAGAGAGTCAATGGAGAGTTTGTTCAAACTCAGCACTGGAATTCTCTAATGAGAGGCATTTTCGAATCGTCATATCTCCTTAACGAAACAAAGTTGAGACATGACGCTTGTGCCAATATATCTTCAGACACCCCTGATGCTAACAATTCAAGAATTTTTTTCTCACCTATTACCGTTTGGCCATGAATTACATTTGTTTGAGGGTAGGAAATTCGTGCCTTGCTCCGATCTCTTCAGATTTCAAACTCTGGAAATGAGGCACTTTTTTTCTCTCGTCAGATCTTTTTGATGGATTTCCACAGAGACCTGAAAATTCCCATGACTGTTCACCAAAGCCTGCTGTTTCTTACGGTGAAAGAATGATTTTGATGCTCCATATAGATTTAGAGTTACAAAACGTTGTTTGAGGGCAAGTCAAGGCAGTTTTGCTTTGCCTCTACTCAGTTACAGTGTATTACAAGTCATATATCTTCAATAATTTTTATTTTATCTCTGAATTATGAAGACCTGCAGATTCCTCAATCTCTTCTGAACAAAACGGTGTCAGAATGAGCGTTCTAGCCCCTACGGTTAGGAAATTATGGCCATTTGTTCAAGGGGAATCCTGAATGTGAGAAATACACTGCAGAAAACTTTTACCTCTCTCTGTGTCTGTGTGTGTAAGGGCTGATTACATCAGGTGCAGCTAATTTAACTGACCTAGATATACCAAGCCCAGACTCTTAACAGCCACTGTTCCCTTTAGGCTCTGTGTATGTGTATGTTTGTGTGTCTGTATCAATATTTCTCCCATGTTAAAGTATTACTCCTCCATAATAGTATTTCTGCTAAATCAAAGTACTTCTACTACATCTTAGTACTTCTGCTCAATCATGGTATTTCTGCTAAATCATAGTATTTTTGCCAAATCATGGTTTTTGTGCCAAATCATAACATTTATGTTATGTTATAGTATTACTACTAAGTGGAGCAATTTCTGTCATATTATAGTGTATGTACTGATTGCAGTATATCTGCCAAATCATAGTATTTATACCAAATCATGGTATTTATGCAAAATTACAGTATTTCTGCTAAAAAGCAGAAATAGTACCTTTTAGCAGAAATTTACGCCAAAAGATAGTATTTATGTTAAAACAAAGTATTTCTGCTAAATCATAGTATTCCTGCCAAATCATAGTATTTGTACTGAAACATAGTATTTCTGACCATTCGTAGTATTTGTACTAAATCATAGTACTTGTGCCAAATTATAGTATTTGTGCCAAGGCATCGTATTTGTATGGAGTCATAGTATTTCTTCTAATTCAAAGTATTTCAGTCAAATCTCAGAAGTTGTGGTAAAACGCAGTATTTCTGACAAATCATAGTATTTGTACCCAATCATAGTATTTCTGCCATATCATTGTATTTGTGCCCAATCATGGTATTTTTACCAAATCATGGTGTTTTTGCCAAATCATGGTATTAGTGACAAATTTTAATATTTGTGCCCAATTAATATTTCTGATATGTTATAGTATTATTACTGAGTCATAGAATTTCTGTTATGTTATAGTATATCTGCTGAATATAGTATATGTGCCAAATCATAGTATTTGTGCTAAAACATAGTATTTCTGCTATATTGTGGTATTTGTGCAAAAACATAGAATGTCTGCAAAATCATATTATATTTATTATTTTATAGTATTACTACTAAGTCACAGTATTTCTGCCAATTCGTAGTATTTGTACTAAATCATAGTACTTGTGTCAAATCATAGCATTTGTTGCAAATCATAGTATTCTAACCAAAACATAGTATTTGTACGAAAGCATCGTATTTGTACGAAGTCATAGTATGTCTTCTAAATCATAGTATTTCAGTCAAATCTCAGTAGTTGCCCTAAAACGCAGTATTATTGCCAAACATAGTATTTGTACCCAATCATGGTATTTTTGCAGAAACAGTATTGCTGCAAAAACATGGTTTTATTTCAATTTCATAGTATTCGAGCAAAATGATGTGATATGTGCAAAAATATAGTATGTCTGCAAAATCATAGTATTTTTGCAGAAACATAGTATTTCTGGTAAATCACAGTATTTGTACTAAATCATAGTATTTCCACCAAATCATAGTATTTGTACTGAAACATAGTATTTCTGCCCAATCGTAGTATTTGTGCAAAAACATAGAATGTCTGCAAAATCATAGTATATCTGTTATGTTGTAGTATTACTACTAAGGCATAGTATTTCTACCAAATCACAGTATTCCTTCAAAATCATAGTATTACTGCAATTTCATAGTATTTGAGCGAAATCATAATATTTGTGCAAAAACATACTATGTCTGCAAAATCACAGTATATCTGTTATGTTATAGTATTACTACTAAGGCATAGTATTTCTACCAAATCATAGTATTTGTACTGCAACATAGTATTTCTGCCCAATCATAGTATTTGTACTAAATCATAGTACTTGTGCAAAATCATAGTATTTGTGCCAAGGCATCGTATTTGTATGGAGTCATAGTATTTCTTCTAAATCATAGTATTTTAGTCAAATCTCAGTAGTTGTGCTAAAAAGCAGTATTATTGCCAAATCACAGTATTTGTACTCAATCATAGTATTTCTGCTAAATCATAGCATTTGTGCCAAATCATAGTATGTCTGCAAAATCGAAGTATAACAGTTATGTTATAGTATTACTAC
Source organism: Oreochromis niloticus (assembly GCF_001858045.2). Taxonomy (NCBI): domain Eukaryota; kingdom Metazoa; phylum Chordata; class Actinopteri; order Cichliformes; family Cichlidae; genus Oreochromis; species Oreochromis niloticus. Next base: position 18,106 of record NW_020327268.1, on the reverse strand, counting down.
TAAGTCATAGTATTTCTGCTTTGTCATAGTATTTGTGCTAAAACGTAATATTTCTGCCAAATTATAATATTGCTGCTATTTCATAGTATTTGAGTGAGATTAGCGTTTCTGCAAAAACATCGTATTTCTGATATCTTATAGTACTTCTAATCAATTATAGTATTTGTGCCAAAGTTAAGTATTTCTGCCAAATCATATTATCTCTGCTAAATCATAGTATCTGCCAAATCCTAGTAATTTTGCTCAATGAATTTCTGCTATGCTGTAGTACTTTTTGCTTGATTATAGTATTTCTGCTAAGTCAAAGTATTTCATGTAAATCATAGTATTTCTACCAAGTCCCAGTGTTTCTGTTAAATCATAAATAATGTTTTAGCACAAATTGTATGATTTGGCTCAAATACTATGATTTGGCAGAATTTTCTATGTTTCAGCACAAATGCTCTGATTTGCAGAAAAAATATTATTTAGTATAAATACTACGTTTTAGCAGAAATACTATGTTTTAGTACAAATACTATGTTTTAGCACAGATTTAGCTAAATACTATGATTTGTCACAAATACTGTGATTTGGCAGAAATAATATCAATTGGTTAAAATATTTTGATTGTTATGATTCGTCACCCCTTTTCAGCAAAATTTTCAGTTTTTTCACTCCTTTTCAGCACAAATTCCAGCTTTTTTGGCTGTTTTCAGAAAAAAAATTCTTTTCAGCATAAATTCTGCTGATTCACCTCTTTTCAGCACAATTCTCAGCCTTTTCACCTCTTATCAGCTTCTGCTCATTTCAGCAGAATTGTCCGTCTCTCCACCTCTTCTTTGTAAGAGTGACTTTGGCTCAGGGAAATGAATAGCCACCTTTGAGCAGAAATTCTGCTGATTCATCTCTTTTCAGTGCAACTTATTGCTTCTTTACCTCTTTTCTGCAGAAATTCTGCTGATTTACCTGTTTTCTGCAAAATTTTCAGCGTTTTCATCTCTTCTCAGCACAATTCTCAGCAGCTTCTGCTCATTTTAGCAGAATTGTCGGTCTCTCCTCCTGTTTTTTGAGAGAATGAGTTTAGCTCAGTGAGATGAGTAGCTGCCTTGAGACCAGGAGGGCCAGGTTCCAATCCTGCTCAGGGCGACATGTTTTTTTTCACCAACATGCAACTTTTTGCAACTTTTCATCTTTTTCAGCTTTTCAGCAGACAGCTTCAGCGTTAAGGCATCCACACAGCATTTTCGCAGGAAATGCAAATTTTTCTAGTTGTGTGGATGCCCTTAAAGGGCTTCCACACTATTGTTTTCCTGTTTCTCTTTATTCTTTATTATTATTATTCTTCTAGTTGCTTCCGTACACTTTTTGGCACTTAACTACTCCCTCAGTTCTTAACCGATTTTCGCCATTCAAACTTTAAAAAATTCTGCTCTTTCTGCTCTTTCCGGCAATGACTTTTGGTGCTCATAACTTCTATACTTTTTGAGATATTGAATTGTTTTTGCAATATTTTTTGCCCATTTCTGCCATATTATCAGTGGCCTCACTGATTTTCCTTGCCGGGTTGACCTGTGTTTTAGCTCAGTGAGATGAGCAGCCGTTCTCAGACTGGGAGGCCCGGGTTCAAATCCCGCTTATGGCAACATTTCTTTCAGTTAACAGTTAAACTTTTTTTACTCTTTTCAACACAAATTTCAGCTTTATAACCCGTTTTCAGCAGAATCTTCAGTTTTTTCACCACTTTTCAGCACAAATCCCAGCTTTTTCAGCTATTTTCAGCAAAAACATCTTTTCAGCAGAATTCTGAAAAGTTCTGCAGAACTCTTTTCAGCAGAAATTCTGCTGATTGAACTCTTTTCAGCAGAATTTTCACCTCTTTTCAGCCGAAATTCTGCTTATTGACCTCTTCTGCAAAATTTTCACCCTTTTCACCTCTTATTAGCACAGATCTCAGCTGTTTTCAGAAAAAACTCTTTTGAGCAGAAATTCTGCTGATTCATCTCTTTTCATTGCAATTTTCTGCTTTTTCACCTCTTTTCAGCAGAAATTCTGCTGATTCACCTCTTTTCTGCAAAATTTTCAACCATTTCACCTCTTATCAGTGCAATTCTCAGCAGTTTCTGCTCATTTCACCATAATTGTCAGTCTCTCCATCTCTTATCTTGTGAGAGTGAATTTGGCACAGTGAGATGAGTAGCTGCTTTGCAGCTGGTAGGGCCAGGTTCGAATCCTGCTCAGGGTGACATTCTTTTTTCACCACCATACAACTTTTTGCAACTTCTCAGCTTTTTCAGCTTTTCAGCAGACAGCTTCAGCGTTAAGGCATCCACACAGCATTTTCGCAGGAAATGCAAATTTTTCTAGTTATTATTGTGTGGATGCCCTTAAAGGGCTTCCACACTATTGTTTTCCTGTTTCTCTTTATTCTTTATTATTATTGTGTGGATGCCCTAAAGGGCTTCCACACTATTGTTTTCCTGTTTCTCTTTATTATGTGTGCCTATGCCAAGAGGCACACATATTACTATTCGTCGGATTTATTATTCTTATTATTATTATTCTCCATCTTCCGCCTAAATTTCGGCACGTATCACGCCCCGCAGTTTTGAGACAAGCTTCATATATGTTACCTCATTTTGTGCGGCCGGATCTGGAATGGTGTGCTATGACTTTTGGTGTTTATGAATTTTATAGTTTTTTAAATATTAATATTTTAGTGAAAATTTTCCCGCGCTCCTCTGCCAAACAGTTTTGACATTAGGGTTACATATGTTAGATCATTTTGTGCGGCTGGAGCTGGACTATTATGTTATGACTTTTGGTGTTTATAACTTTTATAGTTTTTTAAATATTAATATTTTAGTGCAAATTTAGGCCAATTCATCTTTTGGCGCCAAATAAACAGACTTCATTTGTGGTGTGTTGGCTCTCTCTAGTGGTATGCCGGGAGTGGTACAGCCTGTGTACCCTTATTTGGATTACCGTAATGATGACAATTTCAACGGTGCGCACAGCGTCGCTGCTTTCAGGAGCCCTTGGAATTTTTAAGGTTGCGCAAATCATTCAAAAGTTACGGTAATGCTTGGTGGAAAACTCAATATCCCACAATTCATAGCACGCCTCTACAGAGTGAACAATGGCGGCCACCACTTCGTTTTATATGTCTTTTATTCGTGTTTCTAGGTCACAAAATAAGCTTTTAAGATATTTTCAGGCGAGAATGTAGGTGTGTAAACTTCAAATATCTGCTTGTTTTATCAAGACATCCCATATTTAGCGACAGTGCTCTGACTACGTCGGTCCTGCCTGACAGCTAGCCGGCTACCTAGCTGGCTACCTAGCTAGCTGCCGCACTTGGCTGCAAATGGATAGCGAGGGGACTCTCTCTGTCGTTTCACCTCCCTGGTCTCTCGCAAATGCTCGCATAGAATCGGAGTTACAGCTGGATGTGGAAAAAATAACTGAGTTGTTTGGTGGTGGAGCTACAACAGAGGGCAGCTACCCACCGGTGTGTGACAGAAAGGACATGCCGCCAACGAGACATATGAGGCCGGGCAGGCGATTGCTAACGCGGTGGTCAATCATGGATCAGGGAAAGCGAAGGCAGGAGCGTGAGGTGAACTGAATTTCAGGTAAGAAGTTATGAACTGCACTCTATTTGGGTCAGATATAAACCGAGTTTAGGTGTAGTTTATTTAGCAGCAGTTCTCTTATGTGTTGCTGATAGCCGGCTAGCTAGCTAGCGCCGCTAGCATAGTTAGCTCGCGCCGCTAGCAACCCTTCGTGAAAAAGCACCCAGGCTTGGCTTATATTGAGGCGGGTGAAACTCGTGTCAGCACCCGGTCGCTCTCTATTTGGGTCAGATATAAACCGAGTTTAGGTGTAGTTTATTTAGCAGCAGTTCTCTTATGTGTTGCTGATAGCCGGCTAGCTAGCTAGCGCCGCTAGCATAGTTAGCTCGCGCCGCTAGCAACCCTTCGTGAAAAAGCACCCAGGCTTGGCTTATATTGAGGCGGGTGAAACTCGTGTCAGCACCCGGTCGCTCTCTATTTGGGTCAGATATAAACCGAGTTTAGGTGTAATTTATTTTCGTTGACCTTTTACAATCGTAATGCCACGGGAGTTTATATACAGCTGTGTGCGTACTAAGTTACTGACGTTGGACTTTATTTTATTCATTAGGGTTAGTTCATAGAGTTGCCGTACAAACGGAATCGTCCCACATTCAGAGAAAACATTATGATTTATTCTGTCGTTACGAAGCCTCCCCTGTCATTCTCTCGCGTGTTGAAACGTCAATCATGAAACTGATCAATGATCGGCTGTTCGCTCTTATTTATCGCGCTAAACAACAGCAGCACGTTTAAGCTTGATCAGCTGTTGTTAGAATTCTTTTGATTTTAATTTCTAGTATCAGCTGATGTTTGCTGGAGCATGAAGATGAAATCAGGAGATGTCCTTACTGAATCATCAGAGCTGAACTGGTGATGGAGAAACAGGTTTACACTTTAGGTGACATGAATGAGTTGAAGGGAAGTTATGAGTTGTTTCTGAGAGACAAAGACCAAGCTCCTTTTTTGTGTAGCTGACAGCTGGTAACTGTGCAGGGGCGGATCTAGCAAAGCTTTTAGGGGGGGGGAAGCTAGGGCATTAACAGAGAAAGGTGGACACAAAGATATACTTTTCTTTCTTACTCTCATATAAAATATTTAGCTTTTATTAAATAGTTATCTGAATCTCACAACCAAAGTTTGTATAATAATACACAGGATTGGCTGTAGACCATTGTTCATAATTCAGAACACTGTGTAAAAATAACAAAAAACAAAAAGTGAATGCATGTGTGAAAAGTGGTCTATAATGTAATGCTTCAAAGTGTGTTCATGCAAACATTGTCGGGTCTGCCGTGGTACAATGGGACTTCTGCTCATGAACCTGTGTGCACAGCGTCTGCAAATCGGCGCTGTACAAAGTAACTTCATCTTTACACAAAACTGTAAGCTGTCATCTGTGAAGCGTGAGCGGTGTTTGTTTTTACCATAGTTCATGGTGGAGAATGGCTGCTCTTCTGAGTTTTGCTCTCTGTAGCCGTATGAATGGCAAACTACAGTGATTAGCAGCGGCATAGGCACACATAAAATTTCTTCTGAAATTTTCGCTTTCTAGTTCTTTATTATTATTATTCTTCTAGTTGCTTCCGTACACTTTTTGGCACTTAACTACTCCTTCAGTTTTCAGCCGATTTTCGCCATTCAAACTTTAAAAAATTCTGCTCTTTCTGCTAATGCCGGCTATGACTTTTGGTGCTCATAACTTCTATACTTTTTGAGATATTGAATTTTTTTTGCAATATTTTTTGCCCATTTCTGCCATATTATCAGTGGCCTCACTGATTTTCTTTGCCGGGATGACCTGTGTTTTAGCTCAGTGAGATGAGCAGCCGTTCTCAGACTGGGAGGCCCGGGTTCAAATCCCGCTCATGGCAACATTTCTTTCAGTTAACAGTTAAACTTTTTTAACTCTTTTCAACACAAATTTAAGCTTTTTCACCCGTTTTCAGCAGAATTTTCAGTTTTTTCACCACTTTTCAGCACAAATCCCAGGTTTTTCAGCTGTTTTCAGCAAAAACCTCTTTTCAGCAGAATTCTGAAAAGAGTTCTGCAGAACTCTTTTCAGCAGAAATTCTGCTGATTGAACTCTTTTCAGCAGAATTTTCACTTCTTTTCAGCCCAAATTCTGCGTATTCACTTCTTCTGCAAAATTTTCAGCTTTTTCACCTCTCATTAGCACAAATCTCAGCAGTTTTCAGGAAAAACTCTTTTGAGCAGAAATTCTGCTGATTCATCTCTTTTAAGTGCAACTTTCTGCTTCTTTACCTCTTTTCAGCAGAAATTCTGCTGATTCACCTCTTTTCTGCAAAATTTTCAGCCTTTTCACCTCTTATCAGCACAATTCTCAGCAGCTTCTGCTAATTTCAGCAGAATGGTCAGTCTGTCCACCTCTTCTTTGTGAGAATGAGTTTGGCTCAGTGAGAAGAGTTTCCGCCTTGAGCCCAGGAGGGCCAGGTTCGAATCCTGCTCAGGACGACATTTTTTTTTTTTCACCACCATACAACTTTTTGCAACTTTTCATCTTTTTCAGCTTTTCAGCAGACAGCTTCAGCGTTAAGGCATCCACACAGCATTTTCGCAGGAAATGCAAATTTTTCTAGTTATGTGTGCCTATGACAAGAGGCACACATATTACTATTCGTCGGATTTATTATTATTATTATTATTATTATTATTCTCCAGTTTCCGCCTGAAATTTTGCAGCGAATCTCGCCTCGCAGTTTTGAGACAAGCTTCATATATGTTACCTCATTTTGTGCGGCCGGATCTGGAATGGTGTGCTATGACTTTTGGTGTTTATGAATTTTATAGTTTTTTAAATATTAATATTTTAGTGAAAATTTTCCCGCGCTCCTCTGCCAAACAGTTTTGACATTAGGGTTACATATGTTAGATCATTTTGTGCGGCTGGAGCTGGACTATTATGTTATGACTTTTGGTGTTTATAACTTTTATAGTTTTTTAAATATTAATATTTTAGTGCAAATTTAGGCCAATTCATCTTTTGGCGCCAAATAAACAGACTTCATTTGTGGTGTCTTGGCTCTCTCTAGTGGTATGCCGGGAGTGGTACAGCCTGTGTACCCTTATTTGGATTACCGTAATGATGACAATTTCAACGGTGCGCACAGCGTCGCTGCTTTCAGGAGCCCTTGGAATTTTTAAGGTTGCGCAAATCATTCAAAAGTTACGGTAATGCTTGGTGGAAAACTCAATATCCCACAATTCATAGCACGCCTCTACAGAGTGAACAATGGCGGCCACCACTTCGTTTTATATGTCTTTTATTCATGTTTCTAGGTCACAAAATAAGCTTTTAAGATATTTTCAGGCGAGAATGTAGGTGTGTAAACTTCAAATATCTGCTTGTTTTATCAAGACATCCCATATTTAGCGACAGTGCTCTGACTACGTCGGTCCTGCCTGACAGCTAGCCGGCTACCTAGCTGGCTACCTAGCTAGCTGCCGCGCTTGGCTGCAAATGGATAGCGAGGGGACTCTCTCTGTCGTTTCACCTCCCTGGTCTCTCGCAAATGCTCGCATAGAATCGCAGTTACAGCTGGATGTGGAAAAAATAACTGAGTTGTTTGGTGGTGGAGCTACAACAGAGGGCAGCTACCCACCGGTGTGTGACAGAAAGGACATGCCGCCAACGAGACATATGAGGCCGGGCAGGCGATTGCTAACGCGGTGGTCAATCATGGATCAGGGAAAGCGAAGGCAGGAGCGTGAGGTGAACTGAATTTCAGGTAAGAAGTTATGAACTGCACTCTATTTGGGTCAGATATAAACCGAGTTTAGGTGTAGTTTATTTAGCAGCAGTTCTCTTATGTGTTGCTGATAGCCGGCTAGCTAGCTAGCGCCGCTAGCATAGTTAGCTTGCGCCGCTAGCAACCCTTCGTGAAAAAGCACCCAGGCTTGGCTTATATTGAGGCGGGTGAAACTCGTGTCAGCACCCGGTCGCTCTCTATTTGGGTCAGATATAAACCGAGTTTAGGTGTAGTTTATTTAGCAGCAGTTCTCTTATGTGTTGCTGATAGCCGGCTAGCTAGCTAGCGCCGCTAGCATAGTTAGCTCGCGCCGCTAGCAACCCTTCGTGAAAAAGCACCCAGGCTTGGCTTATATTGAGGCGGGTGAAACTCGTGTCAGCACCCGGTCGCTCTCTATTTGGGTCAGATATAAACCGAGTTTAGGTGTAATTTATTTTCGTTGACCTTTTACAATCGTAATGCCACGGGAGTTTATATACAGCTGTGTGCGCACTAAGTTACTGACGTTGGACTTTATTTTATTCATTAGGGTTAGTTCATAGAGTTGCCGTGCCGTACAAACGGAATCGTCCCACATTCAGAGAAAACATTATGATTTATTCTGTCGTTACGAAGCCTCCCCTGTCATTCTCTCGCGTGTTGAAACGTCAATCATGAAACTGATCAATGATCGGCTGTTCGCTCTTATTTATCGCGCTAAACAACAGCAGCACGTTTAAGCTTGATCAGCTGTTGTTAGAATTCTTTTGATTTTAATTTCTAGTATCAGCTGATGTTTGCTGGAGCATGAAGATGAAATCAGGAGATGTCCTTACTGAATCATCAGAGCTGAACTGGTGATGGAGAAACAGGTTTACACTTTAGGTGACATGAATGAGTTGAAGGGAAGTTATGAGTTGTTTCTGAGAGACAAAGACCAAGCTCCTTTTTTGTGTAGCTGACAGCTGGTAACTGTGCAGGGGCGGATCTAGCAAAGCTTTTAGGGGGGGGAAGCTAGGGCATTAACAGAGAAAGGTGGACACAAAGATATACTTTTCTTTCTTACTCTCATATAAAATATTTAGCTTTTATTAAATAGTTATCTGAATCTCACAACCAAAGTTTGTATAATAATACACAGGATTGGCTGTAGACCATTGTTCATAATTCAGAACACTGTGTAAAAATAACAAAAAACAAAAAGTGAATGCATGTGTGAAAAGTGGTCTATAATGTAATGCTTCAAAGTGTGTTCATGCAAACATTGTCGGGTCTGCCGTGGTACAATGGGACTTCTGCTCATGAACCTGTGTGCACAGCGTCTGCAAATCGGCGCTGTACAAAGTAACTTCATCTTTACACAAAACTGTAAGCTGTCATCTGTGAAGCGTGAGCGGTGTTTGTTTTTACCATAGTTCATGGTGGAGAATGGCTGCTCTTCTGAGTTTTGCTCTCTGTAGCCGTATGAATGGCAAACTACAGTGATTAGCAGCGGCATAGGCACACATAAAATTTCTTCTGAAATTTTCGCTTTCTAGTTATTCTTCTAGTTGCTTCCGTACACTTTTTGGCACTTAACTACTTCCACAGTTTTCTGCCGATTTTCTCAGTTCAAACTCTATACTGTTCTGCTCTTTCTGCTCTTTCCGGCAATGACTTTTGGTGTTTATTACTGTTATACTTTTTAAAATATTACACTTTTTTCCTTTAATTTGTCCCATTGAAATGAATGGGAAACTTCCACAATTCTGCTAAAACTTGCTTGTCTTTGAAACTTAACTACTTTGTCATACTTTCACCTAGAAACTCCATTCAAACTTTAAAATGTTCTCAGATTATTGGGCTATTCCTGTCTGATTCAGCTTTTTCAGATCTTCTACCGTTTTAATCTTATCTCTCTTTAAGTTTTCAGTTGCAAAATTGTGATTTTTCAGAAAATACATGCGTTGCTATGGTTGCTATGCAATTAACTCAGAGTGTACACTCGTCCATTCTGAATTTTCTCTTCATGTCTGAACAACTTCTTGCTACTCGCTCAATTTCCACTCAACCCCCACAAATTATACATCAAAACGTAGGTATTTTTGCTGGCTTTCAGAAAATGTCACTATCATTGTTGTGGGATTTACAGATTTTTTGCAAATCTCCTCAGAGCAACACAAACTCTGAAAACTCTCCATAGAAAGTCAATGGAGAGTTTGTTCAAAATCAGCGCTGGATTTCTCTAATGACAGGCATTTTCAAATCGTCATAACTCCTTAACGAAACAAAGTTCAGACATGAGGCTTGTGCCAATATATCTTCAGATATCCCTGATGCTCACAATTCAAGAATTTCTTCCTCACCTATTACCGTTTGGCCATGAATTACACTTGTTTGAGGGTAGGAAATTTGTCCCTCGCTCAGATCTGTTCAGATTTCAAACTCTGGAAATGAGGCACTTTTTTCTCTCGTCAGATCTTTTTGATGGATTTCAACAGAGACCTGAAAATTTCCATGACTGTTCACCAAAGCCTGCTGTTTCTTACGGTGAAAGAATGATTTTGATGCTCCATATAGATTTAGAGTTACAAAACGTTGTTTGAGGGCAGGTCAAGGCAGTTTTGCTTTGCCTCTACTCAGTTACAGTGTATTACAAGTCATATATCTTCAATAATTTATATTTTATCCCTGAATTATGAAGACCTGCAGATTCCCCCATCTCTTCTGAACAAAACGGTGTCAGAATGACCGTTCTAGCTCCTACGGTTAGGAAATTATGGCCATTTGTTCGAGGGGAATCCTGAATGTGAGAAATACACTGAAGAAAAGCCATAGCTCTCTCTGTGTCTGTGTGTGTAAGGCTGATTACAGCAGGTGCAGCCAATTTAGCTGACCTAGATATACCAAGTCCAGACTCTTAACAGCCCCTGTACACTTTGCTCTCTGTGTATGTGTGTGTGTGTCTCAATAATTCTCCCATGTTAAAGTATTACTCCTCCATAATAGTATTTGTGCTACATCAAAGTACTTCTACTACATCTTAGTACTTCTGCTCAATCATAGTATTTCTGCTAAATCATAGTATTTTTGAAAATTCATGGTGTTTGTGCCAAATCATGGTTTTGGGGCAAAACCATAATATTTATTTTATGTTATAGTATTACTACTAAGTGGAGGAATGTCTGTTATGTTATAGCATATTTGCTGAATACAGTATATCTGCCAAATCATAGTATATATCCCAAATCATAGTATTTATGCAAAATTGCAGTATTTCTGCTAAAAAGCAGAAATAGTACCTTTTAGCAGAAATTTCTGTCAAAAGATATTATTTATGTTAAAACATAGTATTTCTGCTAAATCACAGTATTTGTGCCCAATCATAGTATTTGTACTAAGTCATAGTACTTGTGCCAAATCATAGTATTTATACCCAATCATAGAATTTCTGCCATATCATCGTATTTGTGCCAAATCATGGTATGTTTTTGCCAAATCATGGTATTTGTGCCAAATCATGTTATTTGTGCCCAATTAAAATTTCTGTTATGTTATAGTATTACTACTAAGTCGTAGAATTTCGGTTATGTTATAGTATATCTGCTGAATATAGTATGTGTGCCAAATCATAGTATTTATAGCAAATCATAGTATTTGTGCTAAAACATAGTATTTCTGCCCAATTGTAGTATTTGTGCAAAAACATACTTATGCAAAATCACAGTATATCTGTTATGTTATAGTATTACTACTAAGGCATAGTATTTCTACCAAATCATAGTATTCCTTCAAAATCATAGTATTACTGCAATTTCATAGTATTTGAGCAAAATCGTAGTATTTGTGCAAAAACATACTGTGTCTGCAAAATCACAGTATATCTGTTATGTTATAGTATTACTACTAAGGCATAGTATTTCTGTCAAATCATAGTATTTGTACTAAATCATAGTACTTGTCCCTATTCATAGTATTCATACCCTATCATAGTATTTCTGCCAAATCATGGTATTTTTTTGCCAAATCATGGTATTTGTGCCAAGTTATAGTATTTGTGCCCAAGTAAAATATCTGTAATGTTATAGTATTACTACTAAGTCGTAGAATTTCTGTTATGTTATAATATATCTGCTGAATATAGTATATGTGCCAAATCATAGTATTTATAGCAAATCATAGTATTTGTGCTAAAACGTAGTATTTCTGCCCAATAGTAGTATTTGTGAAAAAAACATACTTATGCAAAATCACAGTATATCTGTTATGTTATAGTATTACTACGATTTGGCATAGTATTTCTACCAAATCATAGTATTCCTTCAAAATCATAGTATTACTGCAATTTCATAGTATTTGAGCAAAATCGTAGTATTTGTGCAAAAACATACTATGTCTGCTAAACCACAGTATATCTGTTATGTTATAGTATTACTACTAAGGCATAGTATTTCTACCTATATATAGTATTCCTTCAAAATCAAAGTATTACTGCAATTTCATAGTATTTGAGCAAAATCGTAGTATTTGTGCAAAAACATACTATGTCTGCCAAACCACAGTATATCTGTTATGTTATAGTATTACTACTAAGGCATAGTATTTCTACCTAATCATAGTATTCCTTCAAAATAATAGTATCACTGCAACTTTATAGTATTTGAGCGAAATCGTAGTATATGTGGAAAAACACACTATGTCTGCAAAATCACAGTATATCTGTTATGTTAAAGTGTTACTACTAAGTCACAGTATTTCTGCCAATTCGTAGTATTTGTACTAAATCATGGTACTTGTGCAAATCATACTATTTTTTGCAAATCATACTATTCGAACCAAAACATAGTATTTGTACGAAGTCATAGTATTTCTTCTAAATCATAGTATTTCAATCAAATCTCAGTAGTTGTGCTGAAACGCAGTATTATTGCCAAATCATAGTATTTGTACTGAAACATAGTATTTGTGCCAAAAGAGTATTTCTACTAAATCATAGTACTTGTGCCAAATCATAGTATTTCTGCCACATTGTGCTAGTTGTGCAAAAACATAGACTGTCTGCAAAATCATAGTATATCTATTATGTTATAGTATTATTACTAAGTCGTAGACTCTCGATTTTGTTAAAGTATATCTGCTGAATACAGTATATGTGCCAAATCATAGTATTTATAGCAAATCATAGTATTTGTGCTAAAGCATAGTATTTCTGCCACATTATAGTATTTGTGTAAAACCAGAATGTCTGCAAAATCATCATATATCTCTGATGTTATAGTATTACTACTAAGGCATAGTATTTCTTCAAAATTATACTATTTTTGCAGAAACATTGTACTTCTGGTAAATCATAGTATTTCTACTAAATAATAGTATTTCTTGCAAATCATAGTATTTCTGCCAAAATATTGTATTTGTACAAAGTCATAATATTTCTTCTAAATCATAGTATTTCAATCAAATCTCAGGAGTTGTGCTAAAACGCAGTATTATTGCCAAATCATAGTATTTGTACCCAAACATATCAGTTCAACTTATTTAACTCTTCTCAACAGCCCAACACCTCTTCTTCACCCCGTTTCAGCAGAATTGTGAGTTTTTTCACCCCTTTTCAGCACAAATTCCAGCTTTTTCAGGTGTTTTCAACAGAAATCTCGACATTCTGCTGATTCACCTGTTTTCAGTGCAACGTTCTACTTCTTTACCTCTTTTCAGTAGAAATTCTGCTGATTCACCTATTTTAAGCAGAATTTTCAGCCTTTCACCTCTTATCAATACAAATCTCAGTATCTTCTGCTCATTTCAGAGGAAACCTTTTCACCTCTCCTCTTTTCAGTACAAATTTGAACTTCTGTACCCCTTTGAAGCAGAATTTTTGCCTTTTCACCTCTTTTCAGCAAAAGTTTCTGTTTTTTCACTTGTTTTCAGCATAATTTTTCAGTTTCTTTACTGCCATACAATTTTTGCAGCTTTTCATCTTTTTCAGTCATTTTCAGCAGACAGCTTCAGCTTTCCGGCATCCACACAGCATTTTCGCAGGAAATGCAAATTTTTCTAGTTCTTTATTATTATTCTTCTAGTTGCTTCCGTACACTTTTTGGCACTTAACTACTTCCTCAGTTTTCAGCCGATTTTCTCAGTTCAAACTCTATACTGTTCTGCTCTTTCTGCTCTTTCCGGCAATGACTTTTGGTGTTCATTACTGTTATACTTTTTAAAATATTACACTTTTTTCCTTTAATTTGTCCCATTGAAATGAATGGAAAACTTCCACAATTCTGCTAAAACTTGCTTGTTTTTGAAACTTAACTACTTTGTCATACTTTCACCTAGAAACTCCATTCAAACTTTAAAATGTTCTCAGATTATTGGGCTATTCCTGTCTGATTCAGCTTTTTCAGATCTTCTACCGTTTTAATTTATACCTCTTTAAGTTTTCAGTTGCAAAATTGTGATTTTTCAGAAAATACATGCGTTGTTATGGTTGCTATGCAATTAACTCAGAGTGTGCACTCGTCCTTTCTGAATTTTCTCTTCATGTCTGAACAACTTCTTGCTACTCGCTCAATTTCCACTCAACCCCCACAAATTATACATCAAAACGTAGGTATTTTTGCTGGCTTTCAGAAAATGTCACTATCATTGTTGTGGGACTTATAGATTTTTTGCAAATCTCCTCAGAGTAACATAAAGTCTCAAAACTCTCCACAGAAACTCAATGGAGAGTTTCTTCAAAATCAGCGCTGGAATTCTCTAATGAGAGGCATTTTCAAATCGTCATATCTCCTTAACGAAACAAAGTTGAGACATGACGCTTGTGCCAATATATCTTCAGACATCCCTGATGCTCACAATTCAAGAATTTTTTCCTCACCTATTACCGTTTGGCCATGAATTACACTTGTTTGAGGGTAGGAAATTTGTCCCTCGCTCAGATCTGTTCAGATTTCAAACTCTGGAAATGAGGCACTTTTTTCTCTCGTCATATCTTTTTGATTGATTTCAACAGAGACCTGAAAATTTCCATGACTGTTCACCAAAGCCTGCTGTTTCTTACGGTGAAAGAATGATTTTGATGCTCCATATAGATTAAGAGTTACAGAACGTTGTTTGAGGGCAAGTCAAGGCAGTTTTGCTTCGCCTCTACTCAGTTACAGTGTATTACAAGTCATATATCTTCAATAATTTATATTTTATCTCTGAATTATGAAGGCCTGAAGTTTTCCCCATCTCTTCTGAACAAATCGGTGTCAGAATGAGCGTTCTAGCTCCTACGGTTAGGAAATTATGGCCATTTGTTCGAGGGGAATCCTGAATGTGAGAAATACACTGAAGAAAAGCCATAGCTCTCTCTGTGTCTGTGTGTGTAAGGGCTGATTACAGCAGGTGCAGCCAATTTAGCTGACCTAGATATACCAAGCCCAGACTCTTAACAGCCCCTGTACACTTTGCTCTCTGTGTATGTGTGTGTGTGTCTCAATAATTCTCCCATGTTAAAGTATTACTCCTCCATAATAGTATTTGTGCTACATCAAAGTACTTCTACTACATCTTAGTACTTCTGCTCAATCATAGTATTTCTGCTAAATCATAGTATTTTTGAAAATTCATGGTGTTTGTGCCAAATCATGGTTTTGTCTGTTATGTTATAGCATATTTGCTGAACACAGTATATCTGCCAAATCATAGTATTTATCCCAAATCATAGTATTTATGCAAAATTGCAGTATTTCTGCTAAAAAGCAGAAATAGTATCTTTTAGCAGAAATTTCTGTCAAAAGATATTATTTATGTTAAAACATAGTATTTCTGCTAAATCATAGTATTTGTACCCAATCATAGTATTTCTGCCATATCATCGTATTTGTGCCAAATCTTGGTATTTTTTTGCCAAATCATAGTATTTGTGCCAAATCATAGTATTTGTACTAAGTCATATTACTTGTGCCAAATCATAGTATTTGTACCCAATCATAGTATTTCTGCCATATCATTGTATTTGTGCCAAATCATGGTATTTGTGCCAAATCATGGTATTTGTGCCCAATTAAAATGTTTGTTATGTTATAGTATTACTACTAAGGCATAGCATTTCTACCAAATCATAGTATTCCTTCAAAATCAAAGTATTACTGCAATTTCATAGTATTTGAGCAAAATCGTAGTATTTGTGCAAAAACATAGAATGTCTGCAAAATCATACTATATCTGTTATGTTATAGTATTACTACTAAGTCGTAGACTTTCTGTTATGTTATAGTATATCTGCTGAATATAGTATATGTGCCAAATCATAGTATTTATAGCAAATCATAATATTTGTGCCAAAGCATCGTATTTGTATGGAGTCATAGTATTTCTTCTAAATCATATGTTAAAGTACATGTGCTGAATATAGTATATGTGCCAAATCATAGTATTTAAAGCAAATCATAGTATTTGTACTAAAACATAGTATTTCTGCCATATTATAGTATTTGTGTAAAAACAGAATGTCTGCATAATCACAGTATATCTGTTATGTTATAGTATTACTACTAAGGCATAGTAATTTTCAAAATCAGAGTGTTTTTGCAGAAACATAGTATTTCTGGTAAATTATAGTATTTCTAATAAATCATAGTATTTCTGCCAAATCATAGTATTTGTTTCAAATCATAGCATTCGAACTAAATCATAGTATTTGTGCCAAAACATTGTATTTGTACACAGTCATAATATTTTAATCAAATCTCAGTAGTTGTGCTAAAACGCAGTATTATTGCCAAATCATAGTATTTGTACCCAAACATATCAGTTCAACTTATTTAACTCTTCTCAAGACCACAACACCTCTTCTTCACCCCGTTTCAGCAGAATTGTGAGTTTCGTCACCCCTTTTCAACACAAATCCCGGCTTTTTCAGGTGTTTTCAGCAGAAATCTGTTTTTTAGCAGAAATTCTGCTTTTTCACCTCTTTTCAGTGCAACTTTCTACTTCTTTACCTGTTTTCAGTAGAAATTCTGCTGATTCACCTATTTTAAGCAGAATTTTCAGCCTTTCACCTCTTATCAGTACAAGTCTCAGTATCTTCTGGTCATTTCAGAAGAAACTTTTTCACCTCTTTTCAGTACAAATTTCTTTACCCCTTTTAAGCAGAATCTTTGCCTTTTCACCGCTTTTCAGCAAAAAATTCTGCTTCTTCAGCTCTTTTCAGCAGAATTTTTCAGTTTCTTTACTGCCATACAATTTTTAGCAGCTTTTCATCTTTTTCAGTCATTTTCAGCAGACAGCTTCAGCGTTAAGGCATCCACACAGCATTTTCGCAGGAAATGCAGATTTTCTAGTTGTGTGGATGCCCTAAAGGGCTTCCACACTATTGTTTTCCTGTTTCTCTTTATTCTTTATTATTATTCTTCTAGTTGCTTCCGTACACTTTTTGGCACTTAACTACTTCCACAGTTTTCTGCCGATTTTCTCAGTTCAAACTCTATACTGTTCTGCTCTTTCTGCTCTTTCCGGCAATGACTTTTGGTGTTTATTACTGTTATACTTTTTAAAATATTACACTTTTTTCCTTTAATTTGTCCCATTGAAATGAATGGGAAACTTCCACAATTCTGCTAAAACTTGCTTGTCTTTGAAACTTAACTACTTTGTCATACTTTCACCTAGAAACTCCATTCAAACTTTAAAATGTTCTCAGATTATTGGGCTATTCCTGTCTGATTCAGCTTTTTCAGATCTTCTACCGTTTTAATTTTATACCTCTTTAAGTTTTCAGTTGCAAAATTGTGATTTTTCAGAAAATACATGCGTTGCTATGGTTGCTATGCAATTAACTCAGAGTGTGCACTCGTCCTTTCTGAATTTTCTCTTCATGTCTGAACAACTTCTTGCTACTCGCTGAATTTCCACTCAACCCCCACAAATTATACATCAAAACGTAGGTATTTCTGTTGGCTTTCAGAAAATGTCACTATCATTGTTGTGGGACTTATAGACTTTTTGCAGATCTCCTCAGAGTAACATAAAGTCTCAAAACTCTCCATAGAAACTCAATGGAGAGTTTCTTCAAAATCAGCGCTGGAATTCTCTAATGAGAGGCATTTTCAAATCGTCATATCTCCTTAACGAAACAAAGTTGAGACATGACGCTTGTGCCAATATATCTTCAGACGTCACTGATGCTCACAATTCAAGAATTTTTTCCTCACCTATTACCGTTTGGCCATGAATTACACTTGTTTGAGGATAGGAAATTTGTCCCTCGCTCAGATTTCTTCAGATTTCAAACTCTGGAAATGAGGCACTTTTTTCTCTCATCATATCTTTTTGATGGATTTCCACAGAGACCTGAAAATTCCCATGACTGTTCACCAAAGCCTGCTGTTTCTTACGGTGAAAGAATGATTTTGATGCTCCATATAGATTTAGAGTTACAAAACATTGTTTGAGGGCAAGTCAAGGCAGTTTTGCTTTGCCTCTACTCAGTTATGGTGTATTACAAGTCATATATCTTTAATAATTTATATTTTATCTCTGATTTATGAAGACCTGCAGATTCCCCCATCTCTTCTGAACAAATCGGTGTCAGAATGAGCATTCTAGCCCCTACGGTTAGGAAATTATGGCCATTTGTTCGAGGGGAATCCTGAATGTGAGAAATACACTGCAGAAAACTCACACCTCTCTCTGTGTCTGTGTGTGTAAGTGCTGATTACAGCAGGTGCAGCCAATTTAGCTGACCTAGATATACCAAACCCAGACTCTCAACAGCCTCTGCACACTTTGCTCTCTGTGTAT